>NW_013764712.1:0-1113 GCF_000517525.1 Limulus polyphemus
ATTGTATTCAGGCACAGGTAATTAAAAGTAGTAAAAAAATGAAGGTTCAGGACTGTTATTGAAAGAATAAATTGAACATAGAGAACAAAAGAAAACAAATAAACAAAAATGTTATTCACAAAACTGTGTATTTGTTTTCATCTTTATTTTGTGTTGGGTCTCTTGTTTTCAACTCTTAATATTGCCCTTGGTCTCAACAAAAAGACTGTAGGCATTCAGATTAGAAGCCTGACAGTAAGTTGGAAATTATTAAAACGACCGAGGGCAATATTAAAAGTTGAAAACAAGAGACCCAACACAAAATAAAGATGAAAACAAAGATCAGCAAACCAAGAGACAAAGCATTGAAATACTCCAGTTTTATAGTCAGACAGGTCAGAGTGTGGTACCTCATAATCTTAGATTACATACTTCAACCACTAGCCAAAATACAATTATAATTATTTCAAGTCAGTTGCAAGTTTCTGCATCACCTGTTTAAATAGGCCACCTTACACACAGAAATCAATAAATGCTAGCTTAAGACTTAGAAAAGTTAAAGCATATAACCTTTATCCATGTAAAAGGATTAGTATATGTTTTCAACCCTGCAACATTTGATAATTATGGATGGGACTAATTAACTACATTCAGAAAGGTTATGGAAATTTAGAAAAATTATTTTGACACACTTGAATAAGGATATATTCTATACAACTTATAGAAGAGTGAAAAAAGTATATATTTCAGCTATAACATATAACATATTGCTTTCTTCACAAAAACTTTATAAGATGTTTGCTGAAGGTTAATAAATCATCTTATGCAACACTTTTTAAGTGCTATATATAATATTTGTAGACTTGCTTCCTCAGTGTTAATTGGATGTATTATTTCTAACAAAATAACCTCTAAAAATATGTAACACTTTTTTAAATGTCATGAACAGTACATATTATTAACATAATAAATTGAAATGCACGACTTTTTATCATTACTTTTACATTTTCAAGAGTATGTTGAATGAAAATCTTTTGATCTTTACAATATAATATTAATATTTATTTTTCTGTTTCACTAACACAATGAACCTTAGGTTCACTTTTATGCCAGAGAACAATTAACTTTTTCCCC
>NW_013764713.1:0-856 GCF_000517525.1 Limulus polyphemus
TATTGTTAGACTGTCACTAGGTGATGATAACGTGGGTCTAGTACTGTTAGACTGTCACTAGGTGATGATAATGTGTATCTAGTATTGTTAGACTGTAACTAGGTGATAATAACGTGGGTCTAGTACTGTTAGACTGTTACTAGGTGATGGTAATGTGTATCTAGTATTGTTAGACTGTCACTAGGTGGTGATAGCGTGGGTCTAGTACTGTTAGACTGTCACTAGGTGATGATAACGTAGGTCTAGTACTGTTAGACTGTCACTAGGTGATGATAACGTGTGTCTCGTACTGCTAGACTGTCACTAGGTGATGATAACGTGTGTCTCGTACTGCTAGACTGTCACTAGGTGATGATAATGTGTATCTAGTATTGTTAGACTGTTACTAGGTGATGGTAATGTGGGTCTAGTACTGTTAGACTGTTACTAGGTGATGGTAATGTGTATCTAGTATTGTTAGACTGTCATTAGGTGATGGTAATGTGTATCTATGATGTTAGACTGTCACTAGGTGATGATAATGTGTATTTAGTACTGTTAGACTGTTACTAGGTGATGATAATGTGCATCTATACTTTTTGTTTGTCACTAGGTGATGATAATGTGTATCCAGTACTGTTAGACTGTCACTAGGTGATGATAATGTGCATCTATATTGTTAGATTGTCACTAGGTGATGATAATGCGTATCCATACTGTTAGACTGTTACTAAGTGATGATAATGTGCATCTATACTATTAGATTGTCACTAGGTGATGATAATGCGTATCCATACTGTTAGACTGTCACTAGGTGATGATAATGAGTGTCTAGTACTGTTAGACTGTGATTAAATGATCGTTGTACTAAGATAAG
>NW_013764714.1:0-852 GCF_000517525.1 Limulus polyphemus
CCCCGGTAGGCTAGCGGCGAGTTTACGGACTTACAATATTAAAATCCGGGATTTGATTTCCCACGGTGGACAGAGCAGATAACACCCATCACACCTTTCATAAAACACCTGTATCTCATACGCAATTTTTTTGTGAGTTGTCATTCAGCAAGTAACAGTAGCCAAGATTTTTAGTCTTGTGAAGTTGTAGGACTTCATCTCCACGAAAATCCTTATCCTACAGGTAGGAAGAGATGGGTGAGGGGGATTACGGACTTAATAGCTTGTGGCAGCAAAGAGATTTGACAGTTTACAGTTACGCTTTTTTACCCGAGAGCGAATCTGCCACCTCGAGAGTTAAAGTCTGTCAAAAGAACCGTTCTCGACTCTTCAAAACCAACTCTACCATGCAGAACTTCTGCTATTTACAGAAGCAGTGTCTTTCCCAGATTAAACTATCGTTAAATAGTTAATCCATTTTGAGTGATTAAAGTACGATGCTTTTGTTTTTAGCTTTTACAGTGCCTCAAATAAGACACTGCGATGATAATCTTGTCTAAAAATCCATCATAAATCCGAAGTACATCGACTACAAATATAGTACATACAGCCTCGACTGTACAAAACAAACCTAAGTAATAAGCTGTGCTTCACCCCCACCCCCTGTACAAAACAAACCTAAGTAATAAGCAGTGCTTCACCCCCCCCCCCACAGGCCCGGCATGGCCAGGTGGCTAGGGCGCTCGACTCGCAATCTGAGAGTCGAGGGTTCGAATCCCCGTCACTCCAAACATGCTCGCCCTTTCAGCCGTGGGGGCTTATAATGTGACGGTCAATCCCCACTATTCGTTGGTAAAAGAGGAGCCCCAAGAG
>NW_013764715.1:0-2231 GCF_000517525.1 Limulus polyphemus
TGATTTAGTTAATATAGGTTTTTGCTGTCTATTTCATTACCATATGATTTAGTTAATATAGTTGTCTGTTGTCTATGTCATTAACTGATTTAGTTAATATAGGTTTCTGTTGTCTATGTCATTACCATATGATTTAGTTAATATAGTTTTCTGTTGTCTATGTCATTAACTGATTTAGTTAATATAGTTTTCTGTTGTCTGAGTCATTACCATATGATTTAGTTAATATAGTTTTCTGTTGTCTATGTCATTACGTGATTTAGTTAATATAAGTTTCTGTTGTCTATGTCATTACCATATGATTTAGTTAATATAGTTGTCTGTTGTCTATGTCATTAACTGATTTAGTTAATATAGTTGTCTGTTGTCTGAGTCATTACCATATGATTTAGTTAATATAGGTTTCTGTTGTCTATGTCATTAAGTGATTTAGTTAATATAGGTTTCTGTTGTCTATGCCATTACCATATGATTTAGTTAATATAGGTTTTTGTTGTCTATTTCATTACCATATGATTTAGTTAATATAGTTGTCTGTTGTCTATGTCATTACGTGATTTAGTTAATATAATTTTCTGTTGTCTATGTCATTACGTGATTTAGTTAATATAGTTGTCTGTTGTCTATGTCATTAACTGATTTAGTTAATATAGTTGTCTGTTGTCTATGTCATTACGTGATTTAGTTAATATAGTTGTCTGTTGTCTATGTCATTACGTGATTTAGTTAATATAGTTGTCTATGTCATTACCATATGATTTAGTTAATAAAGTTGTCTGTTGTCTATGTCATTACCATATGATTTAGTTAATAAAGTTGTCTGTTGTCTATGTCATTACCTTATGGTATTCAATCCTATTGGCGATCAGTGCTACTAGCTGGCTGCCATTTCTTTCCTCATCACTTCAGAATTAGGAACGACTGTACCAGAAACTAAATAGTCCGTAACCTGTCTGTTTGACTTACTTGTGCAAAATATTGGCAATTTAACATTTTATACAAAATTATCAGTATGGATGATAAGTGAATACATAGTTTATAACATGAAAAGTACGTATATGGAGTACAACGTTAAAAGGAAATTCTTAGTGTTTTATGTGAAAAGTAATTAGTGACTGACATGAAAATAAATCATCAGTGAATAACGTTAAAAATAAGTACTTAAGGTTTAACTTCAAAAGAAATTATTTAGTGTATAACTTTAAAAATGTGTAAAATTCCCTCACTGTTGAAGTCCAAGAAATGTGTTTCAATATATATATAAAAAAGAAAGAATTTTAAAAAACGGGGAGGGGGGAAGAGTGTGATTATTAAGTTAGAATTCGTCTGTATTTTTGTTGAGCAATACTTCTCTCAATATATCATATCAGCTTTACATATATTTATTTACTTCTTTCCAGTAATATCGTTTGAATATCAATCGAAAGTTTATTTTCTTCCAGAACGTATCTCAGATTATATCCTTTTGGAATAAATCTTGGTATCAGCATCACACAATAACATTGTTGTGTTAGTTATCCATTATCTCATTGTTGTGTTAGTTATCAATAATCTAAAGATTATTGATAACTAACACAACAATGAGATAATGGATAACTAACACAACAATGAGATTATGGATAACTAACACAACAATGAGATAATGGATAACTTACACAACAATGAGATTATTGATAACTAACACAACAATGAGATTATGGATAACTAACACAACAATGAGATTATGGATAACTAACACAACAATGAGATTATGGATAACTAACACAACAATGAGATTATGGATAACTAATAGAACAATGAGATTATGGATAACTAACACAACAATGAGATTATGGATAACTAGTAGAACAATGAGATTATGGATAACTAACACAACAATAAGATTATGGATAACTAACACAACAATGAGATTATGGATAACTAATAGAACAATGAGATTATGGATAACTAATAGAACAATGTTAGTTATCCATAATCCCACAACAATCAGATTATGGATAACTAACACAACAATGAGATTATGGATAACTAACACAACAATCAGATTATGGATAACTAACACAACAATCAGATTATGGATAACTAACACAACAATCAGATTAGCTAATACAATAATGAGATTATGAAGAGCTAATACAATAATGAGATTACGAATAGCTAATACAATAATGAGATTACGAAGAGCTAATACAATAATGAGATTATGAAGAGCTAATATAACAATGAGAGTA
>NW_013764716.1:0-855 GCF_000517525.1 Limulus polyphemus
CACGTTGTACCAAGTTCTCAGGATGACTAATGATACGTTGCACCAAGTTCTCAGAGTGTCTAATGATACGTTGTAACAAGTTCTCAGGGTGACTAATGATACGTTGTACCAAGTTCTCAGGGTGTCTAATGATACGTTGTACCAACTACTCAGGTTGTCCAATTAATATGAACGTAATTTTAATTAATTTTAGCTATTTAATTAGAGTGAAAATAAAAATAAATTCAGGATATCTAATTAATTACACCATTTTACGTTTATACTTATATAGATTAGAATACATTGTTTAATCAGTTGGGTACTTTTGCTGTTAACGACATTTTCGGCCGTAATCCCAACAATATATCATACGTTTCGCTTAGAATATTTAGATTGTTCCTAATTGTATATATTAAGCTAACAATGCAAAATAAACTTTATAATAAAAGTATAATAATAAAATAAACAGATGAAAGTTAATACAACAAAACTAGTTTTAAGTCTGGAGTTATCAATTCTGAAGTTTTTATACGTCGTTAAGTTACGTATTTCCGTGATTCTCTGGGACTTTAATGGATAGTTTTATCTTTAAAACTATCTCTGGACTTTATCTCTGGACTTTAACATTTTTTTTAAACTTAATTTTAATACAACCTAGGTAATGTATTAGTCTGGCTGTTAGCGGGATGTATACTTATATTCTTAACACTGCCAGTTATGACAACCCGCACAATTTTGAACTTAGAAATTAGTTTAATTAACTTAGTTTATCAGGCAAATCGCTTCTCATATCTAATTACCACGATTTTTTACAGCATTGAACAGACATTTAAAACCATGATCATAACCGATGAAACATTGAAATCATGTTAAGTA
>NW_013764717.1:0-856 GCF_000517525.1 Limulus polyphemus
GTATACAGACAAATACAAGTGAGGACAATAGTATGTGGTCAGATGTACAGTTAGATGCAGGTGAATAGAATACCTTGGTGTATAGCTACTAGCTGTAGAGTTAGGTGTAACTGAATAGAATACTTTGGTGTGCAGCTACTAGCTGTACAGTTAGATGCAAGTGAATAGAATACCTTGCTGTGTAGCTATTAGCTGTACAGTTAGATGCAGGTGAATAGAATACCTTGCTGTGTAGCTACTAGCTGTAGAGTTAGGTGTAAGTGAATAGAATACCTTGCTGTGTAGCTTTTAGCTGTACAGTTAGATGTAAGTGAATAGAATACCTTGCTGTGTAGCTACTAGATGTAGAGTTAGATGCAGGTGAATAGAATACTTTGGTGTGTAGCTACTAGCTGTAGAGTTAGGTGTAACTGAATAGAATACCTTGGTGTGTAGCTACTAGATGTAAGTAAATAGAATACCTTGGTGTGTAGCTACTAGCTGTACAGTTAGATGCAGGTGAATAGAATACCTTGGTGTGTAGCTACTAGCTGTATAGTTAGATGCAGGTGAATAGAATACCACACTGTGTAGCTACTAGCTGTAGAGTTAGATGTAACTGAACAGAATACCTTGGTGTGTAGCTACTAGCTGTACAGTTAGATGTAACTGAACAGAATACCTTGGTGTGCAGCTACTAGCTGTACAGTTAGATGTAACTGAATAGAATACCTTGTGTGTAGCTACTAGATGTAGAGTTAGGTGTAACTGAATAGAATACTTTGGAGTGTAGCTACTAGCTGTACAGTTAGATGTAAGTGAATAGAATACCTTGGAGTGACTAGATGTAGAGTTAGATGTAAGTGAATAGAATACC
>NW_013764718.1:0-968 GCF_000517525.1 Limulus polyphemus
ACTGTTCGACACCGTTATTGCTTGTTATTGTTAATGTTCGACACTGTTACTGTATTTATTGTTACGGTTCGACACTATTATTGTTTGTTATTGTTACTGTTCGACACTATTATTGTTTGTTATTGTTACTGTTCGACACTGTTACTGTTAGTCAATTTTGAAGTATCTTTAGAGTCGGCTATTGTTCAATGTGTTTCTGTATTTTGTTTTCTTTATTCTTATGATTTGGCCAGACACTGAGAATATACTATTTCATTATTACACTAAACTTGACAGTGGTTTGCTTGATTTAAATATATCTGCAGAAAACGGTAATAGTGTTTTTAAAGACATAAATGTAGGCAGTACAGAAGAATTATGCAAGTACAATACAAAAGCCTGCACTTGTGTGTATTTCCATAGTAATGATGTAGTTTCGTATTATGAGACGAAATGTATTTAAAACCTTTTTGTTATTATTAAGAGCAGTTTTATGAAGCTAGCCAAAAGCACTTCTGTGGTTACTCGAGCATCTTTAAAGCTATATACACAGTAAAGATAAATCCATGATCACTCTCTTAAAACACATGATGCACCCTTTAAAATAACAAATTAATGATACACTCAAAAAGTCCATGAAAAATTATTTCTCAAATAAAACCTGACAAAACAAGTCACTGTATAATACGTATCACTAAAATGATAAAATACAGCAACGATTTTAAAGTTTCTTGAATTCTACGAAGATGTCTTCTATGGTTAACGAAACGTAAACCATGCATTATACTGCTAGTAGTTGGGTGCTGTTGGAATATCCTATCTGAATAATGCCAAACACAAATTTGGAGCGGAAGAAGTGCAATCTTTCAGTGTCAGCTTAAAGTTATTACTAACATATAAACTAAATTGTTAATGATGATAAAAGAGTTAGCACACAGGGCCACTCACAAAAGGTGCAATGAATTTCAAAAAAGAGACTTTCGAATAGT
>NW_013764719.1:0-1952 GCF_000517525.1 Limulus polyphemus
AGCACAGATAGCCCTCGTGTAGCTTTGCGCAAAATTCAAAACAAACAAACTCATTGTTCAGCGCTATTGTACAACAGCAACATGCATGTAGGCTTTTAGGTTATCACAGAACATTTTAAAAACGTTGCTTATGATGGTTTGAGCTCAACCATGAATGTCACGTGACTAAGCACTATCAGTTACGTGTTCTCAAACTGAAGCAAAACAAAGAGGGCGTGTACACTTCGTTAAATAAAGAAGTTTGTTATTCTTCGTTAATAATTAATTATGTTAATTAACGAGAAATGACCTAAAAGGTATATCCAATTACGTGTAATATCATTAATTATTAACGAGAAATGACCTAAAAGGTATATCCAATTACGTGAGGGCCCGGCATGGCCAGGTTGTTAGAACGCTCGACTGGAAATCTGTGGGTCGCAGGTTCGAATCCCCGTCCCACCTTGGCCGAAATTGTGAAAGAAAGAACCAAAATTTCTCATGAGGGTATTAATCTCTGACTGTTCTCAGAAGTTAGTGTTCGCTAAAAATATTTGTGGTAAATAGTGACAACAACCCAGTTTGAATAAAAAGATGTATTCTGGAAAAAAAATAATAATAACGAATAATCACGTAAGGTATATTTATGAGGGCCAATAAACAGACAGAATTCTAGAACAGATATGTTAAAATAATGATAGACGAATGAATAGAGAGATAAAATGTTGCACGTGAAACTGAACCACAGTAAGAACCCACATTAAGCCTTACTTGGAAAAATGTGTGTCGGTGAGTGAGGAGAGACGTTTGAACGATATGGTAATAAATTATGTGATTAGATAGCGGGTGTAATACTTATTATTAAAGAGATATCACTTAAAAGATATACCCAATTACTTGTAATGTCATTGATTGTTAACGAGATACGACCTAAAAGGTATATCCAATTACGTGTAATATCATTAATTATTGACAAGCTATGACCTAAAAGGTATATCCAATTACGTGTAATATCATTAATTATTGACAAGCTATGACCTAAAAGGTATATCCAATTACATGTAATATTATTAATTATTAACGAGAAATGACCTAAAAGGTATATCCAATTACATGTAATATCATTAATTATTAACGAGATATGACCTAAAAGGTATATCCAATTACGTGTAATATCATTAATTATTAACGAGATATGACCTAAAAGGTATATCCAATTACGTGTAATATCATTAATGATTAACCTTTCAGCCTATATTTAACTAAAGAAGAAATATAGATGTTATACTTTTATTATGAGTTTGCACCAAATTTACGTTTCTAGTTTTATACTTGTTTTCAGATTAAAAACCTTTTTTCGTCGTTTTTTTCCTACTAACGACTTGAAACCAACAAAAAACATTACGTAACTTGTATTTTACTGATGTAGAAAAGCCTGCTGGTCATGGGAGACTAGCAATCTGTCGAATCACCTTAACCGAATATTCTCGTCCTTTTAGCCGAGGGTGGAGGCATTATAATGTGACGGTCAGTCCCACTATTCGTTGGTAAAAGAGTAGCCCAAGAGTTGACGGTGGGTGGTGTGGACTAGCTGCCTTTCCCTCTAGTCTATCACTATTAAAGTAGGGACAGCTCGCGCAAATAGCGCTCGAGTAGTTTTGCGCGAAATTCAAAAAACAAACAAAATCTATTTTATAACAAGAGATGATAATAATTAGGCACTTGACAATCACACTTTCTTTCGTTTTTGTGTGAAAATACAAACGCATTTAAACCCTGATATTCAGATACCATATATGTTTCTCAGAAATGCGGGAGACTGTGGAAGGAAGCTTTCTCTTTTAACGCACCGAAATAGAAATAAATATACGTTTTCGTTGAATTATAAAGGACAGCTACTTATACAATATTTGTTAACCAACAATGAATAACGTATTAAAGAAGAAATATAGATTTTAGTTAAATATAGGCTG
>NW_013764720.1:0-851 GCF_000517525.1 Limulus polyphemus
GTTTTGATACCCTTGTTGGGCAGAGCACAGACAGCCCATTGTGTAGCTTTATGCTTAATTACAAACAAACTAAAAATACCCCCCTCCAAAAAATAATGTGAAGGTATGGAACAGGAAAAACATATCCAACTGGAAAATCCAACTACCAAAGCTGACTGTGGAAGAAGTATATGAGTATGTTAAGACTACCCTCATTTTCAAGGAACTAACCAAAGCTAAACATCCAATGAATGGTGTAGGTAAAAATCCTCCAAAAATGTGGAAGTCAGGTAAAACACAGATCACCTCATAAATGATATATGGAACCGATACAAGTCCAAAGGGCAAGGCAAGAAACTGGGACCAAATCACGTGGTGAAAAGACCAAAGATAGCATCCCGAGAAATGGAAAATAAGAATGTGTACCATGGGCATTCCCAGACATGCAGAAAAAGCCTACCCAAATGTGATCAAAGAATACATATGAAAATGGAGAAGTGATTGAGATGGGACCGATTGATCCAGAATCCCAATTAGCATCAAATATACAAGATGAATGGAGAAAACTCGTAGGTAGGACATGTAATGGACAGGAAGTTGACGGACATGTAAAAGACTAAAGATGACAATATCTCAGAATAAAACAAAAGAGCAACTAAAGAAAAAACTGAATATAGCATGGCAAATACCCAACGTGATCCTAAATGTACAGGAAGGGCCCCAAAAATGGATCTGTGGAGAAAAAGATCTGACCTTAAGTCCCTATTAGCAATGGATGATAAACAAACAGCAGTGTCCCACCCAAGACGATTCAAAAAGTAAAGAAGCCACGTGTGGAGGGAAAGAACTGAAGATGGCAAATGCCCCAACAT
>NW_013764721.1:0-852 GCF_000517525.1 Limulus polyphemus
CAAATGGTTCAAACTCAGTGTACAAGTGACAACAATAAAACTCATATGTTGGGCGTGAAACAGGCTAAATACATTCATCTCAATAATAAAGGGAAGCTATGAAATTCTCACAGATGGGGCCTAAATACATTGAAGAGCTTAAGTTTCGCATTCCAACATAAATCTTGCCTATAATGAGAGGAATGTGACCAGGACTAATCTTTTAAGTGCTGTAAAGTAATTTTTCTTTGTAATTTATGGTGACTGTATCGTTATGTAATCTCTTCTAACAGGATGTATCAAGTAATAAGGGGTCAGGCTCTGCCAGTGTTTATTGAAACCACCTGTACTATAAACTGTTACATACATTCGTTAGTAGTGGCAATTAGTTTTGTCTCTATTCTGAAACAACATACATGGACATATGTTGAAATAAACTTGTTTGAAAGTTCAAAGAAATGATATTCAAGTACCGAAAAGCTTTCCTACTATCATATCTACAGTAACATTCAAATGCGCCCGTGCTCGGTTGATCGAGAGTGACCACCAAAAGGGGCGAGATAGTTTACGGAAAACGTACAAAGTTCACGCTGCTGACCCCACGGTTTATTTAGCACAATAAACAAAAGTACGACTGCAATGAAACATGAACATAAATTTGAAATAAAAATATATTTATGAAACAAAATTAAAATATCTTTATGTACATATATAAACATGAAATCCTAGTTAAAATAAAAATACTCATTTATTGTTTAGGTTTATCTACAAATATTATTTTTGGGTCTTGTATATTACATGAAACCATAAGAAGAGTACATGATTATTTAAAAAAATCAAAAATAGATAAAATTTGTATATTATGGAGGATAC
>NW_013764722.1:0-854 GCF_000517525.1 Limulus polyphemus
GGGCTCTTAACAGTATAACACTGCCAATAATTGATGATATTCTCGATGCCCTAAGTGGAGCCAGGTAGTTTTCAACTGTAGACTTAAAGTCAGGTTTCCATCAAGTGAAAATGGCTGAAGCAGATAAACCTAAGACTGCATTTAGTTATAGCCAAGGTCTCTGGTAAAACGGTGTGATGCCATTCGGGCTTAACAATGCTCCAGCAACATTGGAGATGCTGATGGAAAGAGAACTGGAAGGCCTACAATGGAGGATATCCCTGGATGATGTCATTGTGTTTGCAGCAACATTTGAGGAGGAAAGGTCCCGGCTAGAGGAAGTATTCACGCGTTTGAAAGCAGCAAACCCCAAACTCCATCCCAAGAAAATCCACTTGTTCCGGAAAGAGGTGCTTTACTTGGGTCACATTGTAAGTGTGCATAGTGTGCAAACTGATCTTGACAAAGTGAAAGCAGTGCCTGATTGGCCAACACCAAACAATGTGGGAGAGTTAAGAAGTTTCTTGGGACTCTGTCCCTATTACCGGAAGTTTGTGAAGGTCTTTGCAACTATAGCTGCTCCACTACATGATTTGACCAAAAAAGGCCAGAAGTTCGAATGGATAGTTTCTTGCCAGCATGCTTTCAAGACATTGAAAGAAAAATTGACCTCGGCTCCACTTTTAAAGCTTCCAAATCTCTCACTGCCGTACATGCTGGATTGTGATGCTAGTAATGTCGGAATTGGAGGAGTGTTGTCTCAGAAAGTGGGCGGAAACGAAAATGTGGTGGCCTACTTCAGTAGGGTCTTGAGTACATCAGAGAGGAACTACTGTGTGACACGGAGGGAACTCCTTGCTATAGTAAAAAGTCTG
>NW_013764723.1:0-856 GCF_000517525.1 Limulus polyphemus
AGGACATTTCTTCTTTCGTACTGGTCTCCGTCTCATTGGTTTCTGCTTCATGTGGGATTCATCTGCTCCATCAGGAAATGTTCCAATATCGGTAGCAGTCACATTAGTGGTAGTAACTTCATTAAGGGCTTCACTGTTTTCCTTCTCAAAACCGGGTAGAGCCTCTTCTTTGACAGCGTCATTTCTTCCATTGCTCATTTTGTTCCAATTGAAATGTCGTGGACCGTAATAACACCAAAGCCTGTTGGCATGCACCACCTTCGACTGACCTCGCTGACTACATTTTATTTGGAAAGTCACGTCTGAGAGACGATCCACTATGTCATATGGGCCTTCCCATGGAGAGAAAACTTAGGAGACTTCCCTTTGGTCTTCCTGAGATTATACAACCACACCTTGTCTCCTGGTACAAAGCTGACTTCAGTAGATTTCTTATCATAACATAGCTTCATGGAATCGGTAGACGTTTTTAAGTTTGAATGCACTTGATGATGAATATCATCCATCCTTTCAGATAACACTTTCACAAACTCTGGCACATTTTCAGGAAAATCTTTGTAACGTGGGCACCCCGTTGTTAGGTTCACTGGCAACCAAAGTTCCCAACCAAACATCAGCTTTGCTGGAGTGTATCCAGTGGCTTCATGCTCTGCTGTCATATAGGCCATCAACAGTGGAGGGAGTAAGGCATCCCAGTCATTTTGGCAGCTATTACAAAACTTTGCCAATTCCTGTCCCAGTGTCCAGTTGTACTTTTTCTACCATCCCATCGACTGTGGGTGAAGTGGCATTGTCCTGGTATTTCGTATGCCAAACAACTTGCAGCATTCATGGAACACAGCTGATTCAAAGTTAC
>NW_013764724.1:0-853 GCF_000517525.1 Limulus polyphemus
ATATAAAGGTCACATAACAACGGCGACAAGGGGGATCCCATGGATAAACCCTCTTTCTGTTTGTAATAATTTTGATTAACTTGGAAAAATGGATTATCTACACACACACACTCTTGTTAATTTCAATATACCTGTAATTTCGACTTTTGGTACTCTGTTTTCTATTAAGTTATTCTCATAACATCTTATCGCGTCATCTAGCGGTGTTTTAGTAAACAACGATATTACATCAAATGATACCAGTAAGTCTTCCTTTTCTGATTTTAGGTTTCTAATTTTCTCTACAAATTCTATAGAATTTTTTGACTGTATATTTGTTTTTCTTTCTCAAAAAAGAATACTTACGTGTTATAAATTTTGCTATTTCATAAGATGATGAACCTGTAGTTGATACTATAGGCCTAAAACTGTTATTGCTTTTATGTATTTTTGGTACCACATAAAACCTTGATGCAATAAATCTACATGGTACTAAAAAATTTTTTTTTCTTCAAGAGTCCAAATTGGGCTATTCTTAACACTAGTTTTTACGTTTTCATGATATTTGTTTATTGGGTTATTCTTAACACTAGTTTTTACGTTTTCATGATATTTGTTTATTGGGTTATTCTTAACACTAGTTTTTACGTTTTCATGATATTTGTTTATTGGGTTATTCTTAACACTAGTTTTTACGTTTTCATGATATTTGTTTATTGGGCTATTCTTAACACTAGTTCTTACGTTTTCATGATATTTGTTTATTGGGTTATTCTTAAGCTTTTCAAATGTACTTCTTCAATACGTGTTCTACCCCCCTTGTCATAATCACCTTTGTTAAAGTATTACGGTTTGTCCCCCCTTTATCTGCTTT
>NW_013764725.1:0-856 GCF_000517525.1 Limulus polyphemus
TACGTGGTGAGATTCTCGAAGCATCGTGAATTTTCCTGGCAACTCTAGTTTGTTCCAGCCGCTTTCTTTTTTTTAATATATAAGCCCGGTAAATAAAGCAAGGATAGAATTGCATAGATAGATATAGAGAGATATAATTGAGTCAAGCAAACAGTAATTACCGTAAGTAAAGTGTGTGAATCACTGTGATTTATAGCGTGTGTTTATAAAAGTAATTAAGTTTAAAGTGACGCCGGAAATTCTGTGTATTACAAAGTTGTATCAAGAAAGAATAAACTAGTATTAATTAAGAAAGGACTTGTGTGGATGAAGTTCCTCGGAAAGAATTCAACAAACGGAAATTAACAAACGAACAGATACGTAACAATATTTATTATAAAAGATATATTATTATAAAAGGAAACACTGTATAGTATTGTAAAGTTCTGATGATCTATTGAGGAGATATTTAAAATACCATTTCGGTAAACAATTTGAGCCATCCCTACAGAGAAAGTGCTACCACTTGTCTTATAATACGGGAGACCGGGGCTAGTTGTTACGATTTTTAGAAAAAGTCCAATATCTAGCGAAATAACCCGAATCAGACATTGAAACTGAAAGATAAATATGTACTTTATCAAAATTATGTATTCTATATTGAACAAAATTGGTTACATAAAAGATTTTGTAAATATTTCTGAAGTAAAGTCAAGTGTAAAAATATGCCCCGGATGCGGGGTAAGTTGATATAATAGGTGGGGCATGTTGTTATACATTAAAAAAAATCTGGAATATTTACCAAAATTAGCCAACTCTATCTTGCTAAATGTAATAATAGGCCTACTGTAGTTTTCTCATAACATTTAACATGTTA
>NW_013764726.1:0-857 GCF_000517525.1 Limulus polyphemus
TGTTCATGGAGTAGTTGTACCAAATAAGGCAAAAGATGAGTATGGTGGTTATAAATTCTGTAACTATAGTTACTTCTAGGTGTTTATGGAGTAGTTGTACCAAGTAAGACTAAAGATTAGTATTGTGGATATAAATTTGGTAAATAGAGTTACACCTAGGTGTTCGTAGAGTTGTTGTACCAAATAAAGCTAAAGATGAGTATGATTGTTATAAATTTTGTAACTATAGATACACCTAGGTGTTCATGGAGTAGTTGTACCAAGTAAGGCTAAAGATGAATATGGTGGTTATAATTTCTGTAACTAGAGTTACACCTAAGTGTTCATGGAGTAGTTGTACCTAGTAAGACTAAAGATGAATATGATGGTTATAAATTCGGTAACTAGAGTTACACCTAAGTGTTCATGGTGTAGTTGTACCATGTAAGGCTGAAGATGAATATGGTGGTTATAAATTCGGTAACTAGAGTTACACCTAAGTGTTCATGGAGTAGTTGTACCAAGTAAGACTAAAGTAGAATATGGTGGTTATAAATTCGGTAACTAGAGTTACACCTAAGTGTTCATGGAGTAGTTGTACCAAGTAAGACTAAAGATGAATATGATGGTTATAAATTTGGTAACTAGAGTTACACCTAAGTGTTTATGGAGTAGTTGTATCAATTAAGGCTAAAGATGAGTATGGGGGTTACACATTCGGTACTAGAGTTACACCTGGGTGTTCATGGAAGTAGTTGTGCCAAGTAAGGTTAAAGGTGAGTATGGTGGTTATAAATTCGGTAACTAGAGTTGAACCTAGGTATTCGTGGAGTTGTTGTTACAAATAACGCATCAGATGAGTATGGTGGTTATAAATT
>NW_013764727.1:0-856 GCF_000517525.1 Limulus polyphemus
TTTTGTTATGTGTGGAAAGGAATGTTAGACATTGAATAACCTTAAATAACATATTATACAAGGAGGGAAACCTTACAGTTGGGCAGTTTGTGGGAACAAATTTATGTAACTGTAACTTAAAAATACATGAAAGGACACATAGTAGTAGAGAGAAACCATGGAGTTGTTTAGTGTGTGTAAAATATAATACATCATGGCTGTAATGGACTATGTGTATAAAATATAATACATCATGGCTGTAACGGACTGTGTGTGTAAAATATAATACATCATGCCTGTAATGGACTGTGTGTGTAAAATATAATACATCATGGCTGTAATGGACTGTGTGTGTAAAATATAATACATCATGGCTGTAATGGACTGTGTGTGTAAAATATAATAAATCATGGCTGTAATGGATTATGTGTATACAATATAATACATCATGGCTGTAATGGATTATGTGTATGAAATATAATACATCATGCCTGTAATGGACTGTGTGTGTAAAATATAATAAATCATGGCTGTTATGGATTATGTGTATACAATATAATACATCATGGCTGTAATAGATTATGTGTATACAATATAATACATCATGGCTGTAATGAACTGTGTATAAAATATAATGCATCATGGCTGTAATAGACTATATATATAAAACATTGTTACCTCTCCGTTCATTAGTTAATTTTCCGTAATTTTGTTCCGAATAAACTTTAGCATCCCTCAACACCAACCACTACTGGTCTCCTTGAGGCCGACTTGTTGGTAATATTCTTCCTACACTGGCTCCTCAATTATCAGTGCTTTCCACAGTTCCAACAACCTTTCTGGATACCAGCCTTTCCTGCTGTGGCACCTCCCCTCT
>NW_013764728.1:0-781 GCF_000517525.1 Limulus polyphemus
GTAAGGCTAAAGATGAGTATGGTGGTTATAAATTGTGTAACTAGAGTTACACCTAGGTGTTCGTGGAGTTGTTGTACCATATAGCGCTAAAAATGAGTATGGGGGTAATAAATTCGGTAACCAGAGTTAAACCTAAGTGTTCATGGAGTAGTTGTACCAAGTAAGGCTAAAGATGAGTATGGTGGTTATAAATTCTGTAACTAGATTTACACCAGGGTGTTCGTGGAGTTGTTTTACCAAATAACACTAAAGATGAGTATGGGGTTTATAAATTCGGTAACCAGAGTTAAACCTACGTTTTCATGGAGTAGTTGTACCAAGTAAGGCTAAAGATGAGTATGGTGGTTATAAATTCTGTAACTAGAGTTACACCTAGGTGTTTATGGAGTAGTTGTGCCAAGTAAGGCTAAAGATGAGTATGGTGGTTATAAATTCGGTAAATAGAGTTACACCTAGGTATTCGATGAGTTGTTGCACCAAATAACGTTAAAATTTGTATGGTGGTTACAAAATCGGTAACTAGAGATACATCTATGTGTTCGTGGAGTTGTTGTACTAAATAACGCTAAAGATGAGAATGGTGGTTATAAATTCTGTAACTAGAGTTACACCTAGCTATTCGTCGAGTTGTTGTACAGAATAACGCTAAAGATGAATATGGTGTTATAAATACTGTAACTAGAGTTACACCTAGGTGTTCATGGAGTAGTTGTACCAAGTAAGGCTAAAGATGAGTATGGTGGTTATAAATTCTGTAACTAGAGTTACACCTAGGTGTTCA
>NW_013764729.1:0-1124 GCF_000517525.1 Limulus polyphemus
ACGTAATCGTCATGCGTGGGCCGGCTGGCCAGGTGGTTAGGGTGCTCGTCTCGCAATCTGAGGGTCGCGGGTTCGAATCCTCCTTTCACCAAACATGCTCGCCCTTTCAGCAGTGGGGGCGTTATAATGTGGCGGCCAATCCCACTATTCGTTGGTAAAAGAGTAGTCCAAAAGTTGGCGGTGGGTGGTGATGACTAGCTGCCTTCCCTCTAGTCCTACACTTCTAAATTAGGGACGGTTAGCGCAGATAGCCTCGTGTAATTTTGCGCGAAATTCAAAACAAACAAATCGTCATGCGACTTGTAGTACGCTGCCGGATTTACTTCAAAGTGAAATAAGGTCTATATGGGACTACTTCTGCCAAAACTTACCAAATGTTTGACAAAACTAAAATATCTTTGTGGCAAACCACTTCAATCTTGCAAGCCAAGTGTTAATGCTTTGATTTTCGGAATTGAGAAGCGCTTTGAAGCTGTGTTTGTCAATAAGGATAATGTTCTCGCAGTTGCTATTCACCCATGGTTTAAACTGATTTGGATTAGTTCTAACGCTATGAAAAACTGTAAAACAGTTGTTGCAATTTCAGAGTGTTCCCTTTCTTTGGTAATTTAATGAATATACCTGTTTTCCATTCTTCTGGTGCCTGTTCAGAAGATATGGATTTCATCTTCTTCAGGTGTCTTACCATTTTCTAGTTTCTTTATAGCTTCTCCAATCTCGATCTCTGTAATGTTGTCAAAACAGATAACTAGATATTGTTTAGCCGCAGGGATGTTCGGTATCATAGTTGTGTTAGATCTTTTCAAGATGTACTGAAAATGTTCTTTTTCATATCTTTATCTTCTCAGTGTTACTTAATATAGACCTACCATATGTCCATTGCAAAGAAATTTCTTGATTGGTTCCATAGTCTCCCAACAGCTTCTTCGTGATCTTGTACATTTTCTTTGCTTCAGTAGCAAGCCTCTCTATGTTCTTCATTCCTTGCGCTGTTTATAATTTCTTTATCTTTTTCTCTGTATCGTTGACTGATTATTTTCGAAGGCGTGCAATTTAGTGTCCAGGAAGCGTTTCTTTAGGTATTTTCTTTCTGCTATATTGTTTCAGGTCTGGTATCTTCTTTG
>NW_013764730.1:0-856 GCF_000517525.1 Limulus polyphemus
AACAGGGGGGCATCTCGGAGTTAAGAAGACAGTGATTCACCTACAACAGAGATTTTACTGGATAGGTATGAGGCAAGATGTGAAAGAATGGTGCAGGACATGCAGTACATGTTGTGCTAAAAGGGGACCCAAATATAAGGAACGTGCTCCAATGAAGTTATATCAAGTTGGCACACCACAGAAAGAGTAGCTGTTGACATGCTTATCCTTTGCCCCAAAGTTGTGCTGGAAACAGGTACATTTGTGTGGTTATGGATTATTTCACCAAGTGGCCTGAAGCATATGCGATACCAAATCAGGAAACTACAACTGTAGCCTCGGCTATTAGTGATTTCTTCTTCAGATTTGGTATGCCATACGTACTGCATTCAGATCAAGGCCGTAACTTCGAATCAGCTGTGTTCCACGAATGCTGTAAGTTGTTTGGCATACGAAAGACCAGGACAACGCCACCTCACCCACAGTCCCATGGGATGGCATATAAGTACAACTGGACACTGGGACAGGAATTGGCAAAGTTTTTGTAATAGCCGCAAAGATGACTGGGGTGTCTTACTCCCTCCACTGTTGATGGCCTATAGGACAGCAGACCATGAAACCACTGGATACACTCCAGCAAAGTTGATGTTTGGTCAGGAACTTCGGTTGCCAGTGGACCTGATAACAGGATGCCCACCTTATAAAGAGTTGCCTGAAAATGTGCCAGAGTTTGTGAAAGTGTTATCGGAATGGATGGATGATATCCATCATTAAGTGTGTTCAAACTTGAAAACGTCTGCTGATTCGATGAAGTTATCTTATGATCTACTGAAGTCAGCTTTATACCAGGAGACAAGGTGTGGTTGTATAATCCCAG
>NW_013764731.1:0-855 GCF_000517525.1 Limulus polyphemus
CACTGTGTTAACACAGCATTATCTAGTGTAATACACGATAAAAACAGCCAAACGTTTCACTGTGTTAACACAGCATTATCTAGTGTAATACACGATAAAAACAGCCCAACGTTTCACTGTATTAACAGCATTATCTAGTGTAATACACAACACATCGTTTCACTGAGTTAACACAGAGTTTTGTGAATGTTCACACACAACAACAACAAACACTACATTTCATCAAGTTCACACATTTTTATCAAGTGTTGTACAGTGTTAGAAAACAGTAGAATTCCTCCTCAAAAAATATCAGAGAGTTAGCATACAGTGTTTATGTGTGAAAGTTAACATACAGGGTTTACTTGTGAGAGTTAACATACAGGGTTCACCTGTTACTATCACAAGGATCAGTTTGTCATTCTGATCAGATCTGGTTTGAAAAAAAAAAAATTCAGGGGTGAAGCACGACGTTTATGGTACGAAAGTTGATTGGTAAAATTCTTCGATTTGTTCTTAACTTGGTTTTCATTCATAGCTCAAGATTTTAATATTATTGTTAAATCCAGAAACGGTCTACATATATTAGGTAGAATAGGAACAATAAGACATATTAGGTAGAATAGGAACAATAACATATATTAGGTAGAATATGAACAATAAGCCATGTTAGGTAGAATATGAACAATAAGACATATTAGGTAGAATAGGAACAATAACATATATTAGGTAGAATATGAACAATAAGCCATGTTAGGTAGAATATGAACAATAAGACATATTAGGTAGAATAGGAACAATAACATATATTAGGTAGAATATGAACAATAACATATATTAGGTAGAATAGGAACAATAAGACATATTAGGTAGAAT
>NW_013764732.1:0-855 GCF_000517525.1 Limulus polyphemus
GTGGACTGTAATGACATTTTAATATAATATACTTAAACCACAATAACTAGATGTGGCAACGTGGACTGTAATGTCATGTTAGTATAATATACTTAACCTCAATAACTAGATGTGGTAACGTGGACTGAAATGACGTGTTAATATACTTGACCTTAAAAATTAGATATGGCAACGTGGACTGTAATGACATGTTAATATAATATACTTAACCTCAATAAATAGATGTGGTAACGTAGATTGTAATGATGTCTTAATATAATATACTTAACTTCAATAACAAGATGTGACAATGTGGACTTAATTACTTGTTACTGTAATATACGTAAACACAATAACTAGATGTGGAAATGTGAACTTTAATGACATGTTAATATAATATACTTAACCTCAATAACTAGATGTGGAAATGTTAACTCTAATGACATGATAATATAATATATATATAACACCAATAACTATATGTGGAAACGTGGACTGTAATGAAATGTTAATACAATATACTTAACCTCAATAACTAGATGTGGTAAAGTAGACTGTAATGACGTGTTCATATAATATACTTAACCTCAATAACTATGTGTGGTAACGTGGACTGTAATGATGTGTTAATATGATATACTTAACCTAATAACTAGGTGTGATAACGTGGTCTGTAATTATGTCTTAATACTTTATACTTAATTTCAAAAACTAGATGTGACAATGTGGACTGTAATGACTTGTTACTATAATATAATTAACCTCAATAACTAGATATGGAAATGTGGACTGTAATGACATGTTAATAAAATATACTTAACCTCAGTAATAGAGATGTTGTAACGTGGACTGTAATGACGTATTAATATAATATAC
>NW_013764733.1:0-856 GCF_000517525.1 Limulus polyphemus
CAGAAGAAAGACTGCTACTGATCTCAAGCACGAGATAAACGACCATGTACCAAATGACAGAAAAGTGTCCAGATCTACAGTATCAAGAATACTCAACAAGAATGGAATATTTGGTCGTATAGCAGTTTAAAAACCTTTACTTCTATCTCCAAATACTGTCAAGAGACTGAAATTTGCTAAAAAGTATAAAAACTGGACTGTTGATGATTGGAAAAGGGCATTATGGATGAGTCCAAGTTTGAAATATTTGGTTCAAAACGTAGGTTGTATGTCCAGTGGAAGAAAGGTGAAAGATACTTACCTCAATGCATAGAACCTACCATGAAGCATGGGGGAGGCAGTGTGATGATTTTGGGGTGTTTTTCTGCTGAGATGACAGGAGATATTTGCAAAATAGATGGAATAATGGACCAGTGCAATTACCATCAGATAATGATCCATTTTGGTATACCCAGTGGTTTGCGTATTATTATTGGTAAAAGGTTCTACTACCAAGAAGATAATGACCCCAAACACTCATCCAACCTATGCAAAAATTTGTTAGCTAAGAAAGAACCTGCTGGAATCATTCAAATAATACACTGGCTCGATCTCAACCCAACTGAGCAGATCTGGGATTTGATAGATCAAAAACTTGACAAATCAAAAGTTACTTCCAAAGAAACTTTATGGGAGTGTATTAGAGACAGTTGGAGTAAAATCCTAAAGGTCACTTTCATTAAATACGTTGCAACAATGCCTGAATAGATGTCTGCAGTTATTAAAGCAAAAGGAGGGACACACAAAATATTAACTGTTTGCTGAACTCAAGCACTACCACCGAGTTTCTGTTGTACTAAATATGAAGATTAATAAA
>NW_013764734.1:0-856 GCF_000517525.1 Limulus polyphemus
TGATTAACAACAAATAAACATAAGAGTGAAATCATCGACCCAAAATTTTCTCGATAATTGCAGCAACCAAACTGAAATATACATCACACAATTTCTCATACCTCAAAAGTGTAGGTGTAACTGTCAAGATCCTCTTTTTATCTTAATTTCTTCTCAGGTTTGACCGTTTTTGAAAATTTCAAATTTCTAATACTATCTGATTGGTAATTGTTTCCATTAGTACCAGAGGGGGGATACTTTTAATAACTTGTAATTATCAGTACAAATCTTCAATTGGTTTAAATGATAAATTTCAATTAAAGAGAATTAATTGAATAAAATTTGGTTTTAAGAGATTACTTATTAATAATATTAAAATATCTTATATTGTTTTATAAATTACTAAAATCTGAGTTTTACAGGTAGTGTTTATAGAGTTTTTCTGTCTTTATCAATGTGTGAAAATGATGTTTATAGATGATTAAAAACTTTTATTTGAGTAGAAACACAGTAAGAAAAATCCCATGTATTTTCTTGTCATATCAAAATTATTTCGTAATACTAATTTTTATTTATATTTTACATCCGTGTAACGTAAATGACATATTTTATAATGAATTATGTTCCAAAATAAGTCGTATAACACCCACGTTGATTCATCGGTAGATTTCAGGACTTAAAATTTTGGGCTCTATTCCCATATTAGTTACAGCGTAGATAGCACAGCTTCGTCTAATTCAAAATATTTAATAAAATAATCCGTGGTCAATACTTAACCACTTTACGAACTTTAATCAAAATCCAATAAACATTTTTTACTAGTTGTACCTTTTTTACGTACATAGTAATAAACCAATACACTTGGAGTCTAGCGGAG
>NW_013764735.1:0-856 GCF_000517525.1 Limulus polyphemus
ACTGAAGATTTGAAAGAAGGAAGACCACTATATAATGTGTTCATTTGATGATTAACAAACTGGTGTTATTAAACTCAGACATCAATAATATGTATACAGATCATTCACTTGCAAAGATACTTCGGGTGCTTGATACATTAAATATTAATCTAATTAATTCTTTATTTATTTACTTATTTTTAGCGAAATTGGTTTGTCAGATATCATTTTTGTGAAGTGAAAAGTCCCAAACTGTCGTAGTTTACACAAAAAAACCATTATGTGCTGCCGTATAGTGACGGAAAGTGGAACTATTATGAAATATAGAAGTAATTCTCCTGAGTAGTGGTTTTCGTTTTTGTTATTTTCTCAGAAAATGCGAGTAATGGGAGAAGATAATAACATTGCTCTTATATACAAATTGGGCAAGCAGATTTTTCACATCTTTCCTATCTGTCAGGTAAAGTAATTTTCATCTTAACATTAAAAATACTTTTGTGCATCAGAAAAATTCGAACTTTCATATGCGAAATTTTATAATGTCCAAATAGTTAGCAAACGTTAAAAAAGAGAAAACTTAACATTTTATGTATTGTCTTCAGTAATTAATTTCTGTTCGGGTCCAGAAAATTTGAACGATCTCGCAACCACCATAAAAATAAATTATGTATCTTTCATTCTGGAATGAACACAAAGGGATTTAAATTGATAGTTATTGGACGAGCATGTGGACGTGTTTATTGTGCAAATATCAGGTAGTGACAGTACTTACTTCTATTGTGTTTCAAGTAAAGGTTTTTAATGATAGTTCAGTACAGTTTCCACATATTGAGATATAACTGAACTTCCAAGTAGTTCTTTCTTAATATTTTTATCC
>NW_013764736.1:0-855 GCF_000517525.1 Limulus polyphemus
ATATTTAGTAAAACAGAAACTCTGCGGAAGTGCTTAAGTTCAGCAAACAGTTAATATTTTGTGTCCCCCTTTTGCTTTAATAACTGCAAACAGTCTTTCAGCCATTGTTGCAACATATTTAATCAAAGTTTCCTTTGGCATTTTACTCCAAATGTCTCTAACAAACTCCCATAAAGTTTCTTTGGAAGTAGCTTTTGATTTGTCAAGTTTTCGGTCTATCAAATTACCCAGATCTGATCAATTGGGCTCTGTGGGGGCCATTGCATTATTTGAATGACTCCAGCAGCTTCTTTCTTAGCTAGATAATTTCTGCATAGGTTGGATGAATGTTTGGGGTCATTATCTTCTTGGTAGTAGAGTCCTTTATGAATAATACACTAACCACTGGGTATACCTTGATGGATCAGTATCTGATGGTACTTGCACTGGTCCATTATTCCATCTATTTTGCAAATATCTCCTGTTGCCTCAGCAGAAAAACACTCTCAAACCATCACATTGCCTCCCCCGTGCTTCATGGTAAGTGCTATGGATTGAGATAAGTATCTTTCGCCTTTCTTCCACAGGACATACAACCTACATCTTGAACCAAATATTTCAAACTTGAATTCATCCATCTATAACACCCTTTTCCAACCATCAACAGTCCAGTTTTTGTACTTTTTAGCAAATTTCAATCTCTTGACAATATTTTGAGACCGAAGTAATAAATATTTAACTGCAATGTGACCAAATATTCAATTCTCATTGAGTCTTCTTGATACTGCAGATCTGGACATTTTTCTGTCATTTAGTACATGGTTGTTTATTTCATGTTTGAGATCAGTGGCAGTCTTCCTTCTGTCCCGAAGGCTG
>NW_013764737.1:0-1634 GCF_000517525.1 Limulus polyphemus
TTTACTAACACCTTTAAAAGGATCGAAGAATATCAAGTAACAAATAGTTACTAGACAACGACGTTATAACAAGTCTACTCGTATCACTAGCAAACGTAACCAGAAATTTTTCCAGAGCAACATCTTCCACACAATTAATCTAAAACAAACAATAAAAATAAATTCAGTATTACACTGTAAATGTAAACGCAAGGATTCAAAAAATATTTATATTCATACGAATGAGGTGCATGGATGTTAAACAAACAATGCTTAACTTACATCATAGGTGCCTTTAACCGTAACAATAGCATCATTAATTTCACAACAAAATATTGCCAGAAATATATTCCGACACATCCAAAAAAGAAACAGTAGGAGTCTTACTTGTAACACCAGTCATACAGTAAGTATCTCACTTAACGGTTAATCCTTTTTCTACTGTTACACATCAGTCGACAGAATAAAATTAATCTCACAACCTCCATATCTGGGAGCAACAGATGAAATAGATACCGTATCGTATTGTATTGTATTGTACAAAAACGGACTGAAGTACGTCCCCAGGGGTGAGAGATTGAGCCTCTATATAAATTATTCTTTTCACGACGTCCATAATATCACTACGACCATCGCCGAGATCAGCTCTAGCTAGGAAAATCGTGAAAAACGATCCAACAAAACACAAAGAAACCTTTCCGATTTATAGAGGTAGTTGAAAAAAAATCTATAAAATCGGTACATTTAATCTTTGATTTTATCCGTCCGTCTTCTTGATGCAGATCCTATATACGTTCTAGAACAATCAGAGCATTTACATACGTAGATAGAATTTACATACGTAGATAGCATTTACATACGTAGATAGCATTTACATACGATTTGAATTACATATTTTATCTTTGAACACAAAATAGCTCCATATTATGACGATAGGTTATGGGATGATTCGAAGTTCTAATTGCACATGAACGTTGCATTATAGATTTTTAAGTTGTATCTTTATTTTCAAGGCACGCTTAAAGGTAAATAGTGGTTTCATATGAAGGATCTTGTTAGGTACATTATACACCTCCTCTTTGGAGAAAGACTTTGTTGACTTAAAACGATAAATTCTGGGATTCGATTTCCCGCAGTAGACACAGCAGATAGCTAATGCGTCTTTGTTTTAAGATAAACAAAAACCATGGTGAGTTTAATATTTCAGTATTGTTTACTTAAAATAAAACGAAAAAACTTTTCAATCTGTTTTTCATTGTCAAATACAGGAAATGTATCATCTACGAATCTTTTACACAACAATGGTTTAAATTCTCTAGGACATTGTTGTAACCCAACCTTCCCATGATAACACATAAACACCTGCTAATATAGGGGCCAGACTGGACCCCATACTAGCTCTTTCTATCAGATGATAAAATACCTTTCCAATGAACAAAAAATGTGATTATTTTGTTGCAATTTCACACATTTTACTTTTTCAGATACCCTCAAAGCTACCATCATGATTATAAATTAATTTACAAATAATTCAACGGTCTCATCTAATGGTATATTAGTTAATAGCGGTTTTACATCAACTGTCTTCCTAATATTCTGTTGAAAGTAGAGTTCTCTATGGATAAAAATTGTTAACTTTAAATCAATAAATACGC
>NW_013764738.1:0-2044 GCF_000517525.1 Limulus polyphemus
GTTTCACATTGCTAAATACAACTTGATATTGAAAATCAGTGACCTGTTTCACATTGTTAAATACAACCTGATACTGAAAACTCACTGACCTCTTTGACATACTTTTATACAACCTGATACTGAAAACTCACTGGGATCTTCTATGTCTTATACACAATCTGATACTGAAAACTTACTAACCTCTTCTACATACTTATACGATACCTGATACTAAAACGTAACTGACCTCTTTAGCATATATTTATACAACCTGATCCTGAAATCACACTGGACTCTTTCACATTCTTATAGACAACCTGATACTGAAAACTCACTTACCTCTTTCACTTTCTTAGTTACAATCTGTTACTGAAAACCCACTAACTTCTTCCACATATTTATATACAACTTGATACTGAAAACTCACTGCTTTCTTTTACGTTTTTATATACAGTTTGATACTGAAAACTCACAGACCTCTCTTACATACTTACATACAACCTGATACTAAAAAGTACGTAAACGCTTCCACATTCTTATATACAACCTGATACTGGAAACTTATTGACTTTTTACTCATTCATATATATACAACCTGATACTGGAAACTCACTGACCTCTTTCTTGTTCTCATATAAAACTTTCTACCGAAAACTTATTGACTTCTTTCTCATTCATATATACAAACTTCTACTGAAAACTCGCTAATTTCTTTCACATTCTTATATACAATCTGAAACTGAGAACTCACTGACCTGTATAATACGCATACGTTGGCAGTGGCATTGTCATCCTGGGACTCAAAGTTATTTCCAAACTTATGAAGAACAGTTTTCCTCCATGATGAATAGCTGCTGAAACATGTACTGCACCACCTTTACTGCCCGATATGACCGTGTTTTGATCAAGTTAACACGTCAAGATCGAAAGAAGTCTTGCAACCACTTACGACAGGAATGACATAAACACATTCATTTTAGGATATACAGAAAAACAGTGAATAGCAGACTGACCAAACAAGGTTATTTTGCACGAAAGGCTATCTGCAAACCGATATTAGCCAGACTTCACTCCCATCACCGTGTTACTTGGACAAGACAGCATACCAACTTACAGTTAGGACACTGGCGACATGCCATATTTTCAGATGAGTCCTGTTTCCGGCTTGTTAAAGGTGATGGTAGGATTCGTATTCATCGTTTGCCTGGAGAACAGCTGAAAGAAAACTGTCTTTACCACAGGCAACACACAAGTTTTTCGGCGTCTATCAGTAGGCTTTCCTGGAAGTTTCCCGGATGACGTTTCGGGATTCTGGATACAGTACATCGGGGGTACCGTACCGTTCTGGCAATGTCCATTTGCTTCATATCACTTCTGGACAGTCGTACAACTTGACGCCCTATAACTTCTGGCACGTGACGAGGCACGACTCTACACCAAGTATAGAGAAGTTGTCTGAACAAAGCGTTGATCTGTTTCGAAAAGGATTATACCAAAACCACACCTTTTATACAAAACAGATGTGAATGTGTGTTTTGATGAACAAATTCTCCAAACAACTTATACAGACCAGAATATCAACTGGTGTATGTTTATCCGATCATACGTTACCTTCTCTGTTACTACTTGGGCATTTATTCAATAACTACTCCATGCATGTAGACAATAACATCAATATAGAACAGTATGCAAACATTTTGGTCAATATTGTGTTATCAATACACATATGTGTATAAACATTTATCCGAGCTTTTATTGTGTGACATTCGATCTCCATGTTGGTAAACAATATTGCCATTAATGTAAATTTGTAGTTATGTATGTGAACATGCTTCTATGAAATATCATACTGTTTGCCATATTATCCTATTAATTAATGCAATTTAAAATCAGTAATTTATCGCTGCTATTTCTCAGCGATGGCCCCCCCAGTGGCACAGCGGTATGTCTGCGGACTTACAACGCTAGAAACCGGGTTTCGATACCCGTGGTGGGCAGAGCACAGATAGCCCTTGTGTAGCTTTGTGCATAATTAAAAACAAACAAACAAACAATTCTCAGCGAT
>NW_013764739.1:0-948 GCF_000517525.1 Limulus polyphemus
GGTATACCAGAAGCTAAGACAGATATTGCTTTAGTTAGATGTTAGGATGATATACCAGAAGCCAAGACAGTTATTGCTTTAGTTAGATGTTACGATGATATACCAAAAGCTAAGACAGTTATTGCTTTAGTTAGATGTTAGGATGGTATACCAGAAGCCAAGACAGTTATTGCTTTAGTCAGATGTTAGGATGGTGTATCAGGAAGTTTAGTTTGATGTGCGTGGAATAAGTTACCACGGAATACTACTTTTATTCGATGAGTGTGTGGAGAACGTTACCAGAAAACTGTGTTCTTGCTGGTTTATTTCGTTATGTGTGGAGTGATTTACTAGGAAATAGTACTCTTGTTGGATTACCCTGATAATGAGTAAAACTTGTGTCATATATTTATATGCTAAAGTCTGCCTTCGTTTAATTTTAGATCAGACGTTTGATGAATTCTTGATATTAGATTAAGTGGTGTAAACGTAACTAACCGTTGGCTTGTCGCTTTTCTAGTTGGTGCCCGTCTAGGACGTCTCTTGTTTTTCATAGGAAGACTGACCTTCTCTGTTCAGGGTTTTTTCAGCTGGAACCTAGCCCAACTGATAGAAATATCTCTCCTTCTTATGGCGGTTGGAAATTTGATACTAAATAACTTTGGTACTTGAATAACAAAGAGTCAACACGTCTTTAAGATTTATTTCTTTTTGTAACTTTGACCATGCAAATTTACACGTTTTACTTTCATTGCAACGTTCAGTCATTTAACTGAATTTTCATTTCCTTTATTATCGTTGACGTCATTCCACGGTGAGGAAAACCACGATGACAATAAGAAATATTGTATGTGTCAAATCTGCTTCTTACATTACTTGGCTGTTACACAACAAATCAATAGTGCTTCTTACACCACTTGGCTGTTATTGATTTGTTGTGTGTAAGAAGCACTATTTACTTGGCTGTTA
>NW_013764740.1:0-855 GCF_000517525.1 Limulus polyphemus
TAAGATCTCTGAAATTATTTTCCATTAAAAAAAAAGGAGTTTGATAGAACATGTTTGAGGTGTTAAAGAGTATTGTTGATGCATCATCTTTTCTCATATTTAATGGTAAGATTGGTAAGAGTAGAGGACACATACATTTTGGCAGGGTAGAAGTTGTCATCAGTTAAGACAGTTTCATTTTTTTTACTAACAGGATAGTTGGCTTCTGGAATGGGTTGCCTTCAGATGTTGTGATGCAGTTAATTTAAGATAGTTTGAGGACAGGCTTGATAAATATTTGAGTAATAAGGACTGGCTTTGTGAGTGTTTTACGGTTAGCAAGTTCTAGAGGTTATCAAAAGGGTAATATGAAAACTTTAAGAATGGAAAGAAGGATTTTTTATTCTTAACATGGAAATCACCTTTCACTCAAACTGACTTAATAATGACTTTTTAAATTCACAAGCAAATCATTAGTAAAAATAGTTTCTTAAATAATCTGATTTTTGTATACAAAAAACTTGTAATGTTTACCAAAAGCTTGCAAAATCAGTGTCCGAAATAAGACTTACAGACTGGGTTGTGTAGCAGACAACCTTCAGGCCAATAAACTGTAGTTGTTACAAGTTAGTTGACTAATAAAAATTACAAACTTGGTGTTACATTATCGTAAATAAAGTATCATACTAGAAAGCTCATTAGTTGATATAAAATCATGATTTTATCGAGGAACTTCAAGAGCAGAACACGATCTCTTTCTCTTCATCATACCTCGGCCACAGACGGCCATTTGTCAAGAAATTTGGAACATTCTTTTCCATTTATTTTAATCATATTCATGATTGCCCTCTTTTTTTTTTTTTTTGAAGACTTCTT
>NW_013764741.1:0-946 GCF_000517525.1 Limulus polyphemus
GGATCCTTCGATCCACTGCCTGATACGCCAACAACAAGCTCACACCCAGCCCTATACAAACCCCCAGTACAGAGATAACTGATCTTAACGTACCCTAACTTGATTACACTTGACATGTGTTAGATTTTGATACGTTTATAAGAGTTTTGTTCTTTGGTCGTTTTTCTTCTAGCGATTCCCTCGTTTTCACAATTAGTCCATAAAATCCAGGTAAGGCCCAGCTGTTACTCTGATAATTCCTTAAGACACTCAGGCAACTAAAACGTCCATTAAGGATAAAACATTAGTTCGTAAAAGTTAAGGTTCAAAAGCATGATGCTTGGACAACGTGAAATATGGGCTATTAGAGAACGAGTTTCGCTCCGAAAACAAGATAAACGACTATTATTTCATAATAACCATAAATGTAAATTATCTAATTCACATGTGAATAAACATTTATTAAATTTATACAAACTCCGTTATATATTTGAAATGATCAAATAATAAAATTAACCCTCAAGGTGTTCATCTATATATACAAAACAGGAAGTTTGTTTATTTTGTTCGCTATAGGAAACCAAACGTTTGAACTTGCAAATTTTAAAATAACTTCATAATAACCAGTATTTTTTTATAATAAATGTAATGGTGCTATTTATTTTTGTATTTGGTGTGGTATTTAATGACGAAATTGACAATTAATGATTATTGCGCCACTTTTTGTAATAATTTTTTTCTAATAATCATACAAACATAAGCACGTTTTGCACATAGAAAACGTTATGGCGGGAGACACTCAGATCACCTTGCTGTCAATTCAGTATTTCCAAAAACAGTTTTCTTTAAATAATGCTAAGTGGTTTCATAAATGATTTAGTAACTTTGTGAATTGCAAATTATTGTTTAGTGATACAGGTTATTATGCCACCCAAGAAACGCTCTTTCTATGGAAAGTTTCTGCTGC
>NW_013764742.1:0-855 GCF_000517525.1 Limulus polyphemus
CGTTGTAAAGTAACACTATTGTTATCCATTATAAGGTAACATTACCGTTATCCGTTATAAGGTAACATCATTGTTATCCGTTGTAAAGTAACACTATTGTTATCCATTATAAGGTAACATTACCGTTATCCGTTATAAGGTAACACTATTGGTATCCGTTGTAAGGTAACACTATTGGTATCCGTTGTAAGGTAACACTACCTTTATCCGTTATAAGGTAACACTACCGATACCTGATATAAGGTAACACTACCTTTATCCGATATAAGGTAACACTACCGATATCTGATATAAGGTAACACTACCTTTATCCGATATAAGGTAACACTACCGATACCTGATATAAGGTAACACTACCTTTATCCAATATAAGGTAACACTACCGATATCTGATATAAGGTAACACTACCTTTATCCGTTATAAGGTAACACTATTGTTATCCGTTGTAAAGTAACACTATTGTTATCCATTATAAGGTAACATTACCGTTATCCGTTATAAGGTAACATCATTGTTATCCGTTGTAAAGTAACACTATTGTTATCCATTATAAGGTAACATTACCGTTATCCGTTATAAGGTAACACTATTGGTATCCGTTGTAAGGTAACACTATTGGTATCCGTTGTAAGGTAACACTACCTTTATCCGTTATAAGGTAACACTACCGATACCTGATATAAGGTAACACTACCTTTATCCGATATAAGGTAACACTACCGATATCTGATATAAGGTAACACTACCTTTATCCGATATAAGGTAACACTACCGATACCTGATATAAGGTAACACTACCTTTATCCGATATAAGGTAACACTACCGATACCTGATATAAGGTAACACTACCTTT
>NW_013764743.1:0-855 GCF_000517525.1 Limulus polyphemus
ACTGAAAATTCGACTGCGTCTGGCCTATGCAAATTTTCTATTTCTTATTTCGTAGTTGGAATGCTGTACTGATCGTGAGCGTTAGGAAGAAGATTAGCTTGCGGAAGGTCTCAACTTCGCATATTAGACGCAGGGCGATTTTTGAACCAAAATTTTGGGAAATAAGTGCGTCCTATATGCCGTCAAATACGGTATATATATATATATATAAAGTGAGACAGTGAGCTTGTACGTTAAATTATTGTATATTATTTAGAGATTTAAATAATTATATTATAATGAAAAATCCGTCCTTTTCAGAAGGATAATTGTAAATAGTATGTTATGCAAATTAAATATAGAAGCGAAAACTATACTACGGTACGTTATATGTGTACTAAATCTATATTTAAAAATCACAATAGGCTGTAGAGTAATAATGTAACTGTCTAGTTCGATATTTATAAAAATGAAACATTAGGTATGATTAAATCCTTTCAGGACAGATGATTGGTAAAGTATGTAAAGTATATTATTGGCTATGCTATAATATTTGCCTCGTTCAAATAATGGATAAATTCAAATAGTATGTGGGATAAAAATGAACATATGTAACAGTGTTTTAATAGTTGACTCGTCAAAGTAATGGTTTTACTTGTAACTTTGTAGGATATATATAACTAAATCTAGAAGTGAAAACTACAATGTTGATAACGTAATCACATGTTGAAACATCTTACGATAAGCTCATCATCCTACTGAATTATCATTTTAAAGAAACACCATCCCTCCTAGCAGCGGTAGCATTACTAACACAATTTGCCAAGTATTACCATCCGCCTATAGAACCTTAGTAACATAATCCATCTAGTAACA
>NW_013764744.1:0-856 GCF_000517525.1 Limulus polyphemus
AAACAAACAAGTCAGTGATGTAGCAAACAAACAAAAATTTAAGTCCTACACTGACGAAAATTAAGAGTATAAAGCACATACTTAGCAATGACAAAAATAAAATTATCCAAATAGAATAATGAATTAGATGTTACGTACAAGCTATCTAAACATACCTAATGAACAAAAGACTCAGGTAAATTTAGATGGTTTGTCAGTTCAATATTCATATTCCACAAAGTATGGAATAATAATGAACATGCAAACCAACTAAGATCACTGAGAAAACAAAGTAATAATCAATATCTAACATACAATTCATGTAAATTAACTTAGACGACAAGCGGTACATAAGTAAGTACAGACAATAATTAGGATTAATTATAAGGCACATATATAAGAATGGTGAGGAAAAAAAATGAGTCAGATACGACAATGAATTAGATGTGACTAGTAGTAATGATATGTAACATACAAACTATCTAAACATACTTAGTTAATGTACTTACTAATATCAAACTGAAAAACCCTCAAAATTTACCGAGTCTGCAAAGTACATTTGAACCTCGACATTAAGGGCACCATTCCAACTACATCCAAATGCCCTCTATAGCAAGGTGCCCTTAATATAAAAATTGAGCCACACAAAGCTGGATTCCATAATGACCATACTAAATTTCTGAATTTCAATCTCCCATTTTGTTTGGCATATGCATTTAAAGCCATATTTGTTACACGTATGTAAACAGTTTTTGTGCATACTGTAAAAACATTAAATAAATGGAACAAAGAAATATGCGTTTTTTAAATGTATTTCTATTCCACGGGTATGAAAATACATGTATACTACATTTAAAAGATTACCATGCATTTGTAC
>NW_013764745.1:0-856 GCF_000517525.1 Limulus polyphemus
TATTTATCTCGACATTATAAAGATTTCGCATGGGAAGTTTCAAAATATTCTGATGCATAAAAGTATTTTTAATTTTAAAATGAATATTACTTTTCATGATAGATAGGCAACATGCGAAAAGCAAAAAACAGACGAGAAAAACATTTCTTTATAAACCTTACGATTTAATAAAAACAATTAGATATCTTGCGTATGGAAGCAGTGTAATGTTTACGGATAATCTGCCAAATTTCGTTAACATTCGCTTACTAATTTAAAAGTTATAGCAAGAAACCGATAACAAGAACAAAATAGTTACGAGGTCATTAACTGACCCCGTATTGAAAGAGCTAACTGAATCACAGGAGTGTACTGTCACTTTGTAACTCCTAATTGACACTAAACTTAATAACTCACTGATTCATTACTCTTGGATTAACTGCTTATATATATCGTACTCTTATCTATACATACCACTCGAAACATCTAGATTCTTAACTTTCATGACATTTATGTAGCAAAATGTTTACAGACTTACAACGCAAGAAACCTGGTTTCAATATATGTAGTTGGCAGGGTACAGATAGCCCATTGTGTAGATTTTTGCTTATACTTCCAACAAACATGATTTTTTTAGATGTTGTGTATGTGCTCTCTAGCAAACAAACATCTAAAATAAAACATTAAAAATATAGCATACAGTAATACAACAAGTGCTGTAAAATTCAAATTAGAATTACAAATATTTCACCATACAAACACAATAAGCATAGTACAAAATTCTAGACTTATTTCTAAAACTCAAAATGCTAGAAAAGTATGGTTACAAATTCCTCAAAATACATCATATGTAACTGATAGGTTAGATGTAAAAATT
>NW_013764746.1:0-856 GCF_000517525.1 Limulus polyphemus
GAAAGCTACATGATCGTCAAGTAGTGAATGTGTCACTGGCGGTATTAGAAAGAGAAGGTTTTATTGATCTGCATCAACCTCTCATGAGCACCATTAGGTTCAGTACCGATTTCAGAAAAAGAAAAGGAACCTAAAAAATAAGAAAATTGAAGATACGTATATATATATATATATATATGCCAACTAAACTAGACTGGGATAATGGGTATTGATTCTGTTACACACGAATACTGCTCTGAGTTTTTCTTAGAGGTTTCTGTTTATGCTACACTGCGAAGCGGAGAAAAGGAGGGGAAGAATTCTGAATCAAACCTTTCTGTTTATAAACATGCTTAAATAAATAAAGTTAATCAGAAAAGAAACTGTAACCCATTATGAATTTCCACAAACTGCTAACTAGAATAATTTATTTTTAACAATCAAGGGTATCAGATTATCAGATTTGAAAATAATTCTCTAGTCTGAAGCAAGTTTGGTATTTGGTGAATTAACTACTGAAAATTATTCTCTAGTCTGAAGCAAGTTTGGTATTTGGTGAATTAACTACTGAAAATGATTCTCTAGTCTGAAGCAAGTTTGGTATTTGGTGAATTAACTACTGAAAATGATTCTCTAGTCTGAAGCAAGTTTGGTATTTGGTGAATTAACTACTGAAAATAATTCTCTAGTCTGAAGCAAGTTTGGTATTTGGTGAATTAACTACTGAAAATAATTCTCTAGTCTGAAGCAAGTTTGGTATTTGGTGAATTAACTACTGAAAATGATTCTCTAGTCTGAAGCAAGTTTGGTATTTGGTGAATTAACTACTGAAAATGATTCTCTAGTCTGAAGCAAGTTTGGTATTTGGTGAATTAAC
>NW_013764747.1:0-856 GCF_000517525.1 Limulus polyphemus
TTGGTGTCAGAAGTGGGATGGAAAAAAAATGGAAACGAGAGGCGGAAAATCAAACTACAGCTTAGCAGACTTGATGGCAGCAATAAAAGAACAGCAAAAGAAACAAGAAGAGAGACAACAGCAGTTGCAAGAAAACTTGCAACAATGGCAGCTCGAACAACAAAATAAACAAGAAAAGAAACAAGAAGAACGAGAAATTACACAATAAGAGAGATTACAACAGTTGTTGGAGAAAAAAGAAACGAAACAAGAAGAGAGATTACAGCAGTTGTTAGAGGAAAAAGAAAAGAAACAAGAAGAACGAGAAATTAAACAAGAAGAGAAATTACAGCAGTTGTTAGAGGGGAAAGAAAATAAACAAGAAGAGAAGTTACAGCATTTGTTGGAGGAAAAAGAAAAGAAACAAGAAGAGAGACTACAACAGTGGCAAGAAGTACAAATGGAAAACATTAGTAAATTTAAAAGCGAATTAGATACGTTAAAGGACGACTTTTTGTCTTTTACACAAGGAGGATACATTGACCATCGACGTAATCAGCCCCAGACAATGGCAAGCCCCTTACAGAGCCCGCAACTAAACCCTAATACGGACATATTCAGTCCCGTTAGAAGTCACATCCCAGATATGGATGTCAGTACTAGGAGTGATCCAGTTCGAAGGAAGCCACAGGAATTCGATGGGAAGGCACCGTGGGAAGCATATAGAGCACAGTTTGAGTTACTGGCAGAAATGAACGGATGGACAGAGGAGCAGAAAGCAGTATATCTGACAACGAGCTTGAAGGGACAACCACTGGAAATACTTGGACAGTTGACAGCAGCCGACAGACACAACTATAGAACACTGATGTCGGCT
>NW_013764748.1:0-1303 GCF_000517525.1 Limulus polyphemus
CAAGATACTGTAAAATAATCAAATTTTAACTCCATACTTTAACATAGATGGGGTCAAGATACTGTAGAATAATCTTATTTTAACTCCATACTTTAGCATAGATGGGGTCAAGATACTGTAGAATAATCTTATTTTAACTCCACACTTTAACATAGATGGGGTCAAGATACTGTAGAAAGAACTCAAGAATAATTCCCCATACGACTAACATCTTAACAATCAACTTTAATCTAAGTTTTAATTACTTATCACGTCGACTTCTTCCAGCTAGATTTATAGTAAGGAGCATTATTAAAATACGTGCGTTAATAAGTATATACAAACCTCTGGACGCACTTAGCTCATTCGGGTAACGTTCCCCCATCGATGATCTGTCTGTACATTACCAATATCTTATATCCTCCAATAGGAGCAAATATGTTTCATTTTTCAAGCTAGATAACTTTAAGCCTCCTTTCAAGAGCATACATTTAAATAAAATCCCCAGGATGCAAGCTGTCTCCTTTGGATAACATTTTCTATCGTCGATCTAACTGGGCTGATGTGGCTCGAAACTGATGTGGACTCAACAGTTAATGGCATGAGATTTGTTATTCGGTCCTTAATTTAGTAGTGTAAGACTAGAGGTAAGGCAGCTAGTCAACACCACCCACTCTTTTATCAACGAATAGTGGGATTGACCGTGTGACGGGGATTCGAACCCGCGACCCGCAGATTGCGAGTAGAGCGCCCTAACCACCTGGCCATGCTGGGCCAATGAAAATATAGATGGAATGTATAAATATCTTAAACTGGATCTATTAAAAACATATATAATATGGTAGTATAAGAACAAACGTTTCACAACATGGAATTCTATTTCTCGAAAACGATACGAATCAATATTTCCAAAATATTGGAAACAGTATTTAATACTTCCAGTTTTTAAACGTTTTAGGCGGCCTCAAGTCTCGTTCCTTCATGACACTGCACATAATTAGCCACCCTCTAAAGAATTACAACGCTTTTTGATACAAAAACAACGAAAATGATGCGATGTATTAGGCTAAACATTTGCAATAATGTTCAGTGCAAAGTGCCTCACAATTTGTTATACTATAATTTCATTGCTGGTATTTACTATAAAAGTCTTCCTTATGTACGTCTAGTCTAGTCGCGAAATCTTCGTTACTAATATTTACTGTAAATTTATTTCTTATGTATGTCTAGTCTAGTCACGAAATGTTCGTTACTAATATTTACTGTAAATTTATTCCTTGTGTATGTCTAGTCTAGTCGTGAAATGTTCGTTACTAATATTTGC
>NW_013764749.1:0-856 GCF_000517525.1 Limulus polyphemus
TTTAAATGGAGTCAGTATATGTTGTATCTATCGTAGTTTTACTCATGAATATTTCATGTTGTTTTAAATGGAGTGAGTATTTGTTGTATCTATCGTAGTTTTACTCATGAATATTTCATGTTGTTTTAAATGGAGTCAGTATTTGTTGTATCTATCGTAGTTTTACTCATGAATATTTCATATTGTTTTAAATGGAGTCAGTATATGTTGTATCTATCGTAGTTTCGGCTGATTAGTTCCCGACCAAACATCAGCTTTACTGGAGTGTATCCAGTGGCTTCATGCTCTGCTGTTCCATAGGCCATCAACAGTGGAGGGATTAAGACATCCCAGTCATCCTGGTGGCTATTACAAAACTTTGCCAATTCCTGTCCCAGTGTCCAATTGTACTTTTCTACCATCCCATCAGACTGTGGGTGAAGTGGCATTGTTCTGGTCTTTCGGATGCCAAACAACTTGCAGCATTCATGGAACACAGCTGATTGAAAGTTACGGCCTTGATCCGAATGCAGTTTATATGGCATACCAAACCTGAAGAAGAAATCAGTAATAGCCGAAGTTACAGTTGTAGCTTCCTGATTTGGTATTGCATATGCCTCAGGCCACTTGGTGAAATAATCCATCACCACACTAATGTACCTGTTTCCAGCACGAAATCGGGGCAATGGACCAGCAATGTCAATAGCTACTCTTTCCATTAGTGCACCAACGTGATATAACATTATTGGAGCACATCCCTTATGCTTGGGTCCCCTTTTAGCCCAACATGTACTGCAGGTCCTGCACCATTCTTCCACATCTTGCCTAATATCTATCCAGTAACATCTCTGTCGTAGGTGACTCAATGTCTTTTTAA
>NW_013764750.1:0-856 GCF_000517525.1 Limulus polyphemus
TGGTTGTCCCTTCAAGCTCGTTGCCAGATATACAGCTTTCTGCTCCTCTGTCCATCCATTCATCTCTGCCAGTAGCTCAAACTGTGCTCTATATGCTTCCCACGGTGTTTTCCCATCATATTCCTGTGGCTTCCTTCGCACTGGATCACTCCTATTACTGGCATTTATATCTGGAATGTGACTTCTAACGGGATTGAATATGTCTGCTCTGTGAGCTCTGTAAGGGGCTTGCCATTGTCTGGGGCTGATTAAGTCGATGGTCAATGTATCCTCCTTGTGTAACAGACAATAAATCGTCTCTTAATGTATCTAATTCGCTGTTAAATTTACTAATTTTTTCCATTTGTACTTCTTGTTTCCTTTCTTGTTCCAGTTGCCACTGCTGTAATTTGTCTTCTTGTTTCTTTTCTTTTTCCTCCAACAACTGCTGTAATCTCTCTTCTTGTTTATTTTCTTTTTCCTCCAACAACTGCTGTAATTTCTCTTCTTGTTTATTTTGTTGTTCGAGCTGCCACTGTTGCAGGTTTTCTTGCCACTGCTGTAATCTTTCTTCTTGTTTCTTTTCTTTTTCCTCCAACAACTGCTGTAATTTCTCTTGTTTATTTTGCTGTTCGAGCTGCCATTGTTGTAGGTTTTCTTGCAACTGCTGTTGTCTCTCTTCTTGTTTCTTTTCCTCTAACAACTGTTGTAATTTCTCTTCTCGTTCTTCTTGTTTCTTTTCTTTTTCCTCTAACAACTGCCGTAATTTCTCCTCTTGTTTAATTTCTCGTTCTTCTTGTTTCTTTTCTTGTTTTTGTATTGCTGCCATCAAGTCTATCCCACTCTCTGACACCAATTTGTTACGTCTCCGTTTGTT
>NW_013764751.1:0-857 GCF_000517525.1 Limulus polyphemus
AATTATGCCTCTTTCATTCTAGAATGAACAACAATTATAACACAAAAACATAAATGTTTAATCTAAATAGATTAAATCTCATAACATTTATATATATATTTATTATTTTTATTATATTGACCTTTCAGCCGTACCTGGCTAACAATACACAAGTTACAATGACACAGCTCACGTGCACTCATGTTACCGTATCAAATAACATAAAACTGGCCTCTGGCCTGTACAAAGTAACTTGTCTTGGCTGTTTTAGTAGACTAGTATTTTGTAAAATACAGTCACATTTTAATTATTATACATTATATATGCATATAGATTTTTGCTATTTTAAAATAAGTTCTTAAACTTATTTTCCTTAAACATAGAACAGTAGCAAAAGAAGTAAAGCAAACAATTATCTCTTCTAGTTATGACCTTTGTACTTGGTTGCTGCTTGACATAGGTTGCTAAGCCTTTAAAGATTTTGCACATGGAGGATATGAAACAAAATATTTTTTTTAAGTTTTATATATACATTTGAACAACTAAAAAATAATAAATAACTACATCAATACCATAGAATTCCACTATAATTAATCTAGTTTAGTAACTAAGATGTATTTTAGTCTAAAATAATATGAAATTTCAAACAGAAAAGACACACCCTACCTTGTTGAAATATTGGTTCAATAGAAAAAAATGGTGTCAAGCCCATTAAAATAGCTGAGAAAGACACTAGGGGGACATTCTGAACTTCTGATTGGTTATTCACGTCATATATAGAAGTAAGTGTATATAAGGGAGCATTTCCAAAAATGGAAAGAGGTGGGCAGTGTGCCACTGTGTTTGATTTATTACATGAGCAATATCTTAGCAAATTG
>NW_013764752.1:0-856 GCF_000517525.1 Limulus polyphemus
ACCCGGCGTGGTAATGTGCTAACGGCAGACCACGAATACTACCTTTTAGTGCACCATACAAAGCTGTGTTTATCCGAATCTTAATACATTTTTTCTGTTACCTCGGCAACACGTGAAAAGACAATGAGAAACGTGATCACGCGAGGCAGATATCTGTAAATAAAGTTGTTCCAGGAAAACGGAGATTTTAATGCCAGCATTCACCATTAGTTTTTGGCGTGTTGATAATAAAATATAATTTTTCTGAATGTTAGGTTTTCATAGTTTCGGGTATTTTATTAAATTAAGGCTCACTTTAAAAACAAAATAAAATAAAATATCATTGCGAGAGTATATTATGTAAATGTTCACATTTTCACAGAAATGTTTTATTTTGGAGAACAATGACGGATTGTACAGGTATTCACAGAAGAAAATTATAAATTATCTCTTCTTAAGCCTACTTAAAATTATAGGGGACTGAATAATAATTAAATATTAATTTCAAATACCAGGAATCTGTATCATTACCTCGTGGAACATTCTGTTAGAGGCAAGACAGTATATGGTTCCACGAAAACACAAATAAAACGAATTTCACGGAACAAATAGATTAAATGTAACAGGTTTCATTTGCTGTTGTTTGTAGTTAAGCACAAAGCTACCCAAAGGGCTATCTGTGCTCTGCCCACCACGGGTATCGAAACCCGGTTTCTAGTGGTATAAGTCCGCAGACATACCGCTGTGCCAGTGGTGGTATTTAAATGCTTGTTTGTTTGTAATTAAGCACAAAGCTACCCAAAGGGCTATCTGTGCTCTGCCCACCACGGGTATTGAAACCCGGTTTCTAGTGGTATAAGTCCGCAGACATATCGCT
>NW_013764753.1:0-857 GCF_000517525.1 Limulus polyphemus
CTGAATCACTTGAAAAAAACAACGGGGTGCTTAACTTTTTTCCTAGGTATATATATATATACTATGTTGTTGTTGGGCTTAGGATTCTTATACAGTAGGTGTGTGTGACATGTGTTAGCGATAAATTCAATGATGAATAAACAGCACGCACTTCACTTGTTTTCAAAATAATATATATATATATTCAGAACAAGTTAACGTATATACAATGAATTCTTCAGTACTATAGATTTTATGGACATATTATAAATACTGTATATGCAGTTCTCTGCTTGTCAAATATCCATCTAAGTCTATTCAGTTACTTTAGAATTTCAGTTGACAAGCCGAACTATCTTCTCTATTTCTATCGCACTAGTACTCTCTGTGATTCACTTACAATTATGGCGCGAGTACCGTAATCGTTTGGTCTTCTTTCTTCTGAAAATCCTCTGTTCCTTTTGCCAAAGTGCACTTAAGCTGATTTAATTACTTTGGAACCACTGAATAAAATTATTTTTTCTTATCTTCATTTCTACTGTTAGTTTCACTCTAACATATTAAACGTTAGGCCTATGTCAGTCGTTAGGCCTACCACTTCTATGATAGTTAACTTCACAACAACTTATTCTCTTTTGCTAGTATCTGTCTGTCTGCTCCTTCCCGCTCGTCTCATGATATTTATATATTACGATAGTTAACTTCACCATGGCCAGGTGGATAAGGCGCTCGACTCACAATCTGAGGGTCGCGGGTTCGAATCCGCATCCCACCAAACATGCTCGCCCCTTCTAGCCGCGGGGGCGTTATAATGTGACGGTCAATCCCACTATTCGTTGGTAAAAGAGTAGCCCAAGAGTTGGCGGTGGGTGGTGATG
>NW_013764754.1:0-856 GCF_000517525.1 Limulus polyphemus
ATGCCTACCAGCCCCCACCGTGAAAGTCCCAACAGCTAGGTGTAAAATGCCAAGCACACATATTGTCTATGTGACAGGAAAGCTGGATGGCCAAAAGTGCAACTTTGTCATAGATTCTGCATCTGAACAAACCCTTGTGAGTATCAAAATGCTGGATCATAAAGGAGTACCAGAAGCCATACTGAAGCTTTGTGGTGTGACAGGACATTATGCAAGGTTGTGTGGACCAGTATGGGTAACTATTGAGCTCATAGGCATGAAGGACAGACACAAAGTATACTTGGCTGACATTGAAGACCAATGCATATTAGGATTGGACTATTTATTACCGAAGAAGTTTGTAATTAATTTTGATAAAATAACGTTTGGGAACAACAAAGGCCAAATTCCAGTAAGTGATAAAAGAGGGGTTGAACTAACCAGGTGTAATCAAGCTGAAGTCAAAGTGACTGAAGGAGTTGATGATGGTGAAATGGAACCAGGTATAGATATTAAATCAGAGTAGGAGAAAGACCAAGATTTGAAGCCAATAATTGATTTTCTAAAAGCCAGTGTTTTGCACCCTGCTTGGGAGAAAGTGTCTAGCTTAAGCCCTGTGACAAAGAACTATTGGGCACAATGGGACCAGTTGAAGCTTGAAGATGATATTCTTGACTGGAGATGGGACGACCTGGCAAACAGTTATACCGAGAAAGTTCCGGGAAGTTGTGCTGCGTCAATCCCATGATACTTTAACAGGAGGACATCTTGGAGTTAAGAAGACATGGAGTCACCTGCGGCAGAGATTTTACTGGATAGATATGAGGCAAGATGTGGAAGAATGGTGCAGGACCTGCAGTGCATGTTGTGCTTAAAA
>NW_013764755.1:0-857 GCF_000517525.1 Limulus polyphemus
AGCCTTTCCATCGAATTTCTGTGGCGTCCTTCGCACTGGATCACTCCTATTACTGACATTCATATCTGGGATGTGACTTCTAACGGGACTGAATATGTCTGCATTAGGGTTTAGCTGCGGGCTCTGTAAGGGGCTTGCCATTGTCTGGGGCTGATTAAGTCGATGGTCAATGTATCCTCCTTGTGTAAAAGACAAAAGGTCGTCCTTTAACGTATCTTATTCGCTTTTAAATTTACTAATGTTTTCCATTTGTACTTCTTGCCACTGTTGTAGTCTCTCTTCTTGTTTCTTTTCTCGTTCTTCTTGTTTATTTTCTTTCTCCTCCAACAACTGCTGTAATATCTCTCCTTGTTTATTTTAATTTCTCCTCCAACAACTGCTGTAATCTCTCTTGTTTATTTTGCTGTTCGAGCTGCCATTGTTGTAGGTTTTCTTGCCACTGCTGTAATCTATCTTCTTGTTTCTTTTCTTCTTCCTCTAACAACTGCTGTAATCTCTCTTCTTGTTTATTTTGTTGTTCGAGCTGCCACTGTTGCAGGTTTTCTTGCAACTGCTGTTGTCTCTCTTCTTGTTTCTTTTCTTTTTCCTCCAACAACTGCTGTAATCTCTCTTCTTGTTTAATTTCTCGTTCTTCTTGTTTTTTTCTTTTTCCTCTAACAACATTTGTAATTTCTCTTCTCGTTTCGTTTCTCTTCTTCTTGTTTCTTTTGCTGTTCTTGAATTGCTGCCATCAAGTCTGCTATGCTGTAGTTTGATTTGCCGCTTCTCGTTTCCATTTTTTTTCATCCCACCTATGCCACCAATTTGTTACGTCTCCGTTTGTTAATTGATTTTTCCGTAACTTCGTTCCGACGAAA
>NW_013764756.1:0-3106 GCF_000517525.1 Limulus polyphemus
TTCACAGCTTAGAAAATAGGAATAATGTGAAGAATTCATAGAAAATGCTGCCTGTAACTCACTCAGTTTTTAAATCTCGTACATCTGTGGCTTGCACGAGCAAGTCTTGATTCCCTCAATCACAGAATCTGGAAGCTCAACACAGTTCCTTTGTGTTTCTAATCTTCTTGTATTGTGTAACTTTGATTCAGGCTTTTGACCCATTTTGTGTTTCATTTTCTCTTCTACGCTTTTGCAATCATGATTTCAGTCACATCTGAAGCATTTTCAACATACCACACTTGGCACGTTTACATTTACATGTTAATGGTGCCATTTTGGCATTTTTTTTTTTCAGAAACAAATCAAAGGAAAATTTAAATCTTGTCAGAATATTGGTAGAATTTTAATAGGTTCAGGAAGACCCCGGATTTAGCTCCGTTACGTTATGAGAGAATCAATGCAAAAAAGTTTAACCAATTATCCTTTTTTCGGCTAAAATAGCACCGTGGGACTGAGAAACTTTTTTACCCCTGAGATATGAATTACGTGTTAACAAACAAGTATTATATTTATATGTGTCTTTTTCATTTTTGTTTAGTAATTGTTTGTGGCTACTAGTAGAGTATATCTCTTGTATCTATTAAAAGTTTGTTGTTAATGTTTCTTTAATTGAGTGTTGAGGGTTGAGAACCTCATATCACATTACAGATTATGTATGCACATTGTGCCACGAAACACTCAGAATATTAACAAAGCCACCTTTTAATTCTCCAAAATATTGAAAAAGTCAATGTTTATTGATAGGAATAGAATTTTCACGTAGGGTTTTTATGTACTAAAATATTTAATTCAGAATGAAATATGCTCAACCATCGTTGACAGTTACGAACGTTCAAAACATTTCCATAAACTTTTTTGATATTCTTTGTGACTATAGAGGCGTTGTTTCCCTTCTTGTATTCAAACAGAATTACATGCCGAATGTGTGTATCGTCGGGTGCCATCACTATATGGGATAAGAGTATACTAAACTTTACACATTATATAGGCTACACTAACGTGACGTTTAACTATTATACGTGATGTACGTTTTTTGAGTGTGGTTAATGAAAGTGTTCTAAAACGCGACATTAATTTCTTGACGACCTAATATATTGTTGTTATATACGTTAGTTTTCATCATTAACAGGTAGAGATAAACAATACGGTTGTACTACTGTTTTCTTGACATTTAGTGTAGTAAATCACAAGTAATAAACATGTTATCTTATTTGCGTGTTTTTGTTTGTTTGTTTTTATTGGCAGTTACACCATGAACACAGTATATACACTTGGGTACAAAGACATTTTGTATTATGATGTTTTTATCTATTAAAATATATTTGTGCCCCCCAGTGGCACAGCGGTATGTCTGCGGACTTACAACGCTAGAAACCGAGTTTCGATACCCGTGGTGGGCAGAGCACAGATAGCCCTTGTGTAGCTTTGTGCATAATTAAAAACAAACAAAAACAAATAAATATATTTGTAGACAAAAGAAGAAAGGTACTAACAACAAATGTCTTAAAACTTACGTATTTAACTAAAATTACTTGAAAAATTATGTGCTAACAACACAATTTTATAACTTAGCTAGTATACTGCTCATATTTTGTTGACTTTACTACAATAATAAAATTTCTATCAACACTGAATTAAATATTTTAGTAGTCACCTGCATCAATATCAATTCCAACATGTCGGCCTCTGCCATTTTTAAGGCTAAATCTTGGAGAAGAAGAACACCTTTCCGACTGACGAGTGAAGGGCGTTTCTAATAAAGGGCTTGATTTAAACGTTCCAGTTGCTAACTAGAGATCTCTGCATTAATAATTCGCTGTGGATTGAGGAATTCCTTTGATGTCCCACAAAATGCAAAACATCACTTTCTGCGTATGGGGTCTAGGTTTTTGTGTCGGTAATGGTATTTGTCTAGGACTAAGCCATTGTTTTTGGCGTTTAATCCATTTTTCATCGCCGGTGACAATTCTGTCCAAAAATGGTTCACGCGCATTACGCGCCAGAATAGATGAAGCAACGTTCGCACGGGGAAACGATTATCATCGGAGAGTTCGTGAGGTACCCAAACACCTTCTTTATGGAGTTTTCCAATATTCCTTAGATGTTTACGCATTCTTTCATCAGGGACATGCAATTCAGTGCCATTTCACGAGTGTATTGCCTTGGGTTAGACTCAAGAAGCGTCTCCAGAGAACACTTTCCAAACGTGCCACATGTGGACATGCATTGTCTCTTTTCAAACATGTTGATGTTTATATGTTTCAAAACAAATGATTTCTTTAATCGGGGCATTAAGAACCTGATTGTAAGATGTAAAAGCACCATTGATAAGAGTGGAAACTATATCATTTAATAATTGTTTTGTTTTGATATATAAGTCGTTAGGATTTTTTCATTTAAGAAGAAGTGACAATAATTTCTTGGTGATCATTTATTTTCACACCAAATCGTCTTTACTAATACACAGTTTTCACACATCACAATTACAGGTACCCAATGAAACATTTAGAGAAAGAAACAGCTACTTTCGTTTCAAAAGAATACCTTGACAGTTAATTCCATTTTCTGGAGATTAAGTCTGAACAAAACAATTGCTCACGTACTATATTACCATGTAGGTAGATTTGAAAAATTTGTCATTGAAACCATGAACTTAAGTTCTTCTCTATTACAAGACAAGCAGTTTAACTATAAATCGTTATTCTAGTGCTTCAGTAAATCAGTGCCAATTCATTACATATATCCCGACATCATACTTAAGTTATTATTAAACGTTCAGATTTCATTGTCATTTAGAACAGCAAAGTATTGCACAAGATAAACCTTGAAGCGATTTTCTCGTTTATGAACTTGAAACCTAGAACTATATTGGAGAAAAATGTACTCTGAACAGCTAGCGCCCTCTTTTGGTTATATTATTATAAATTTAATAATTCTTTATATCTTATCATGAAAAATCCACAACAGTTTTGGTTAAAGCACGTGATGCAATTTTTTCTTGGTAGTAGAATCCTTTACCAGTAATACGCAAACCACTTGGTATACCATGACAGATCATCATCTG
>NW_013764757.1:0-854 GCF_000517525.1 Limulus polyphemus
AGTGGCACCCCACTTACCTCTTTCCATTTTTCGAATTGATCCCTTATATACACTTACTTCTATATATGACATGAATAACTAATCAAAAGCTCAGAATGTCCCCCTAGTGACTTTCTCAGCCATTATAATGTGTTTGGATGCCATTTCTTTCTTTCGAACTAAGATTTCAAGGAGGTAGATTGTGTCTTTAGTCTACTTAAAATTTCATATTTTTTTAGACTGAAATATAGCTTAGTTACTAAGCTTGATAAATTATAGTGGAATTCTATGGTATTAATGCAGTAATTTATGATCTTTTGGTAATTCAGCTGTATATATAAAATCTTAAAAAATTATTTCATTTCATATCCTCCACGTGTGAAATTTTAAAAGGCTTAGCAAGCTACAACAAGCAGCAACCGAGTACAAAGGTCGGAACTAGAAGAGATAATTGTTTGCTTTACTTCTTTAGTTACTGTTCTTTGTTTTAAGAAAAATAAGTTTAAGAACTTATTTCAAAATAGCAATAATATATATACATCTATAATATATATAATAATTGAAATGTGACTGTATTTTACAAAATACTAGTCTACTAAAACACAGCCAAGACAAGTTACTTTGTACAGACCAAAGGTCAGTTTTATGTTATTGGATATGATAACATGAGTGCAAGTGAGCCGCATCATTGTAACTTCTGTATTCTTAGCCAGGCACGGGTGAAGGGTCAATATAATAAAAATAATAAATATATATAAATGTATAATGTCATGAGATTTAAGCTATTTCGTCTAAACATGTATGTTTTCATGTTATAATTTCTGTTCATTCTAGAATGAAAGAGGCATAATTTATATTTATTTCCTAAATTTTTT
>NW_013764758.1:0-2685 GCF_000517525.1 Limulus polyphemus
ATCACTAGTTATTTATGCCACTAGTTAATTTATATCAATAGTTATTTTATGCCACTAGTTATTTATGTCATTAGTTATTTTATATCACTAGTTATTTATGCCACTATGTGTATTTTGTAAGTATTTAGGATGTTTAATTCAAGCAGGTTCATGTTCGTGTCAAATTCACAGTATGGATTTATTTACAAATATTAAGCATGATAAACTGTTTATAAGACTCTTCTTTCATACATTTTACTAAATGACATAAACTAATAATAAATGACACGGTATAGTTCTAAATGACATAATCTAATAAAAAATGACACGGTACAGTACTAAATGACTCAGTATAGTACTAATGACTCGGTATAGTACTAAGGGACATAGTCTAATGTTAAATGACATGTCATTTAATATTAGACTATGTCATTTAGTACTATACCGTTAGACTATGTCATTTAATATTAGACTATGTCATTTAGTACTATACCGTGTCATTTAATATTAGACTATGTTATTTAATATTAGACTATGTCATTTAGTACTATATCGTGTCATTTAATATTAGACTATGTCACTGTTACAACGATAAGGAAACTCAAATCTAGACGTCAGCACTGTTATGATACATGAAACCCAAATCTAGACGTCACTGTTGTTACAATAAAGGATGCCCAAATTTAGACGTCAGCGTTGTTACAATAAAGAACCCCAAATCTAGACGTCAGCGTTGTTACAATAAGGAACTCCAAATCTAGACGATATTGAAATCATCTAGTTTAGAATTAAGTGAAAATATAGCGTTTTACTTAGAACCGAAATAATCAATAAATATTTTAAGGAAGTTTATATTTTTATATCGTGACGTATTTGTTAACATTTCAGTTAAAGGACATAATCATTGCTCATGTGATATTGATCGATATTCTTCATTTACAGTTTACCGAGTCATTTAATATTAGACTATGTCATTTAATATTAGACTATGTCATTTAGTACTGTTGTTACAATAAAGGATGCCCAAATTTAGACGTCAGTGTTGTTACAATAAAGGAAACCCAAATCTAGACGTCACTGTTGTTACAATAAAGGAAACTCAGATCTAGACGTCAGTGACGTCTAGATTTGGGTTTCCTTTATTGTAACAACAGTGACGTCTAGATTTGGGTTTCCTTTATTGTAACAACAGTGACGTCTAGATTTGGGTTTCCTTTATTGTAACAACAGTGACGTCCAAATTTGGGTTTCCTTTATTGTAACAACAGTGACGTCTAAATTTGGGTTTCCTTTATTGTAACAACAGTGACGTCTAGATTTGGGTTTCCTTTATTGTAACAACAGTGACGTCTAGATTTGGGTTTCCTTTATTATAACAACGCTGACGTCTAAATTTGGGTTTCATGTATCATAACAGTGCTGACGTCTAGATTTGAGTTTCCTTATCGTTGTAACAGTGCTGACATCTAGATTGTAGTATTGAGTTAGTTGTAACAGTGCTGACATCTAGATTGTAGTATTGAGTTAGTTGTAACAGTGCTGACATCTAGATTGTAGTATTGAGTTAGTTGTAACAGTGCTGACATCTAGATTGTAGTATTGAGTTAGTTGTAACATATTACAGATCACCACTCTTCATACACCTTATTTCAGGCTCCCCCGTGGCTTTGTGCCTAAAATCAAGTTTCGATACCCTCGGTGGGCAGAATACAGATATCCATTGTGTTGCTTAACCGTACTTCAGTTCAAATTTATCTATTGGTTGATTTGATTTGGGTTCTTTATAATTATTGACTTTTAAAATCTGTTTCTGTTAAAAATTATAAAGTTGTATTATTTGAACGTTCTTAGAAAAATCTTTTAAAATACGTCATTATTTAGGGTAACAAACCAGCACAAGGTAATAAGCCATATCAAGTTTCTAACAGAAACCTGTAAACTATTTGTAATTAAATTTAAACGTCTTACCTGTAATTTAAATGTCTTTAAATTTACTTCTGGCCATTGGCCTATCTAGAGTATCCCAATACGATCTTATGAATCTTGAACTATGCGTGTCCTATTTTACTGCTCGAGATATCGATTTAAGGGAGCCGATACTTTAATAAATACACCGAGAATTTTTAGCGCTGCCCATAAATGTTGGCGGTGGCAAGAAGGAACGGATTGACTAAAGAATCGTACATTTTCTCCAACAGCCCGAAGTAACGTTCCGAGTTACGACCAACAAACGGGTTAGACACTGCTCGAGTCCTGACGGAGAAAGCTCGTGTCATTATTCTCTCTATAGCCCCGCGTGACGATCTGAGATCTGAGATCTGAGAGAGTGAGTGTAATTAAATAGAAACAAAGACGCACTGTTGATTCTAACGGTAACATGCATGTAAGATAGATTTATTTGTATCTCTTCTAAACCGTGATAGAAAAAACTTGCTAATCAGTATAGTATAGAATTCGATCATGTATTTATTGTGAACATGTTAGACCACGCTAAACATGAATGGTTTTAAATTTAAAAGTTTGTTTGTATATCTTTATTTGTGTATAAATAGCTGAAAACGTTAGATTCAAATAGGTTAAAAATGGAACTTTTAATTTGGTTAACCTTCAATATAACGTTTGAAGGTTAAACACGTCTTGGTGTATATATTTATTAAAGTTTGCTTGTGTTATACAACCTAACATTGTGATGTGGGATTCAAATAA
>NW_013764759.1:0-1022 GCF_000517525.1 Limulus polyphemus
GTCAATAAGAAGATAAAGGATTTATCAATACCGTGTACTAGTCAAAAAGAAGAAACAAGATTTAACAATACTGTGTCCTGTCAATAAGAAGATACAGGATTTATCAATACTGTGTCCTGTCAATAAGAAGATAAAGGATTTATCAATACCGTGTACTGTCAAAAAGAAGAAACAAGATTTAACAATACTGTGTCCTGTCAATAAGAAGATACAGGATTTATCAATACTGTGTCCTGTCAATAAGAAGATACAGGATTTTTCAATACTGTATACTGTCAATAAGAAGACACAAGATTTAACAATACTGTGTCCTGTCAATAAGAAGTAATAGATTTATCAATACTGTGTACTGTCAATAAGAAAACACAAGATTTAACGATACTGTGTACTGTCAATAAGAAGACACAAAATTTAACAATACTATTTACTGTCAATAAGAAGACACAAGATTTAACAATACTGTGTCCTGTCAATAAGAAGATACAGGATTTATCAATACTGTGTACTGTCAATAAGAAGACACAAGATTTAACAATACTGTGTCTTGTCAATAAGAAGGTACAGGATTTAACAATACTGTGTCCTGTCAATAAGAAGATACAGGATTTATCAATACTGTGTACTGTCAAAAAGAAGACACAAGATTTAACATTACTGTGTCCTGTCAATAAGAAGATACAGGATTTATCAATACTGTGTACTGTCAATAAGAAGACTAATTTAACAATACTGTGTCCTGTCAATAAGAAGACAAAAGATTTAACGATACTGTGTACTATCATAACAAGTAATAAGATTTAATGATACTGTGTACTATCAATAACAATCCACAAGATTTAACGATACTGTGTACTGTTAAATCCTGTATCTTATTATTGACAGGACTCAGTATTGTTAAATCTTGTGTCTTTTTACTAACGATACTGTGTACTGTCAATAAGCAGACACAAGATTTATCAATACCGTTTACTCTCAATAAGAAGACACAAGATTTAACATTACTATGTACTATCAATAACAAG
>NW_013764760.1:0-1790 GCF_000517525.1 Limulus polyphemus
TATGTATCTATATAAATATAATAGTACTGTCTGTTGTATGTATCTACATAAATATAATAGTACTGTCTGTTGTATGTATCTATATAAATATAATATTACTGTCTGTTGTATGTAACTATATAAATATAGTAGTACTGTCTGTTGTATGTGTTTATATAAAAATAATAGAACTGTCTGTTGTATGTATCTATATAGAAATAATAGAACTGTCTGTTGTTTGTATCTATATAGAAATAATAGTACTGTCTGTTGTATGTATCTACATAAATATAATAGTACTGTCTTATTATATTTATATAGATACATACAACTTACTGTCTGTTGTATGTAACTATATAAATATAATAGTATTGTCTGTTGTATGTAACTATATAAATATAGTAGTACTGTCTGTTGTATGTGTTTATATAAAAATAATAGAACTGTCTGTTGTATGTATCTATATAGAAATAATAGAACTGTCTGTTGTATGTATCTATATAGAAATAATAGTACTGTCTGTTGTATGTATCTACATAAATATAATAGTACTGTCTGTTGTATCTATACAGAAATAATAGTACTGTCTGTTGCATCTATATTAATATAATAGTACTGTATGTATCTATATTAATATAATAGTACTGTATGTATCTATATTAATATAATAGTACTGTCTGTTGTATCTATATAGAAATAATAGTACTGTCTGTTGCATCTATATTAATATAATAGTACTGTCTGTGGTTCTAGTAAAGTGGATTAGTGGTTCCGGTAAGGTGGATCAGCAGTGTAATAAGGTGGATTAGTGGTTCTGGCAAGGTGGATTAGCAGTGTAATAAGGTGGATTAGTGGTTCTGGCAAGGTGGATCAGCAGTGTGGTAAGGTAGATAAGTGGTTCCGGCAAGGTGGATCAGCAGTGTGATAGGTGTATTAGTGGTTCTGGCAAGGTGGATCAGCAGTGTGATAGGTGGATTAGTGGTTCCGGCAAGGTAGATTAGCAGTGTAATAAGGTGGATTAGTGGTTCTGGCAAGGTGGATCAGCAGTGTGGTAAGGTGGATTAGTGGTTCTGGCAAGGTGGATCAGCAGTGTGATAGGTGTATTAGTGGTTCCGGCAAGGTGGATTAGCAGTGTGATAAGGTGGATTAGTGGTTCTGGCAAGGTGGATCAGCAGTGTGGTAAGGTGGTAAGTGGTTCCGGCAAAGCGGATTAGCAGTGTGATAAGGTGGATTAGTGGTTCTGGTAAGGTGGATTATCGGTGCTGGAAAGCAGTTACTTCGTTTATTTAATAAAGGTCGGCTCACAATATTATAAACATCAGTTTCTACAAGGCATGAACTGTTTACATAAACAGCATATTACTCCTCTGGAAATATGTAAATAAATTAATACAGCATATTACTCCTCTGGAAATATGTAAATAAATTAATACAGTATATTACTCCTCTGGAAATATGTAAATAAATTAATACAGTATATTACTCCTCTGGAAATATGTAAATAAATTAATACAGCATATTACTCCTCTGGAAATATGTAAATAAATTAATACAGTATATTACTCCTCTGGAAATATGTAAATAAATTAATACAGTATATTACTCCTCTGGAAATATGTAAATAAACTAATATAGCAAAGTTCACAGATTTATTTCATTTGTGTGTGTTAACGATTTTCTAACATACGTTACTGTGACGTAGATGACTTGATTGAATATTTCCTAACTTACGTTACTGTACAAAACGTAAGTCAAGAAATCTTTAATCAAGTCATCTACGTCGGACGTAGATGACTTGATTGAATATTTCC
>NW_013764761.1:0-857 GCF_000517525.1 Limulus polyphemus
TACAGAACTCAGTTGTCGAGAAAACAAAAGCCGGTAATCGAAAATACAAAATCGATTATCGAAAACATAGAACACAGTGTTTGAAAACACAAAACTAGGATACAGAAAACACAGAGCTTAGTTTGAAAAAAACATAAACTTACTAATAAAAAACATTGAATTCTATTACTGTAAAGCCAGAACTAAGTTACCGGAAACACAAAACTCGATTATCCAAACTTAGTTACCTAAAACACAGAATTCAGTTAAAAAACTCATAGAATCGGTTATTAAAGTTACAATATTAAAAATGTAGCTTATAAGAATATTTTATGATATTGTTGCGTCAGCGAGTCACATGACTAGTGTGACGCCACGTTTCTAGAACTATCCCGTACCTTGGCGAATGCTCTAGTATTTACTAGATATAGGGTAGTCTGGTATATAAAAGAGGGTGACAACGTGACGGCAGAATAATGTAATGCGTGTGTAGACAGTGAGTAATTGAACTACAGTCAGAGAGCACGAGAGACGTTCTTTGAGAGTTATAGCGTTTGTTTAGCGCGATTGTTGAAGTTGAGTGTATCGGTAAAATTATATTCGGAAAGAATAAACCAGTTTTATTAAGAAAGGACTTGTGTCGCTTAAATTTCGTCGGAACGAAGTTACAGAAAGTTAATTAACAAACGGAGACGTAAGAAACTGGTGTCAGAAGTGGGATGGGACCCAACGTTGCTGTGTGGACTTCATGGCTCTTAACAGCATAACCGAAAAAGACTCATACCCACTGCCAAGAATTGATGATACTCTTGATGCCCTAAGTGGATCCAGGTCGTTTTCAACTCTTGACTTAAAGTCAGGTTTCCATCAAGTAAAAA
>NW_013764762.1:0-1336 GCF_000517525.1 Limulus polyphemus
GTCAACATTGTTCTGTGGTACAGTTAAACGTTGTGTTTATATAGTAGGCGACTTTGTTCTGTGGTACAGTTAAATGTTGTGTTTATAAAGTAGACTACGTTGTTCTGTGGTACAGCTACATGTTGTGTACATACAGTAGGCTAAGTTGTTCTGTGGTACAGTTAAATGTTGTGTTTATAAAGTAGGCTACGTTGTTCTGTGGTACAGTTAAATTTTGTGTACATATCGAAACCAACATTGCTCTGTGATACAGTTAAATGTTGTATATATATAGTAGGCTACGTTCTTCTGTGGTACAGTTAAATGTTGTGTACATATAGTAGGCTACGTTGATCTGTGGTACATTTAAACGTTGTGTTTATATAGTAGGCGACTTTGTTCTGTGGTACAGTTAAATGTTGTCTTTATAAAGTAGACTACATTGTTCTGCGGTACAATTAAATGTCGTGTTTATATAGTAGGCTACGTTGTTCTAGAGTACAGTTAAATGTGCTTATAAAGTAGACTACGTTGTTCTGTAGTACAGTTAAATATTTTGTTTATATTGTAGTCAACGTTGTTCTGTGGTACAGTTAAATGTTGTCTTTATATAATAGACTAAGTTGTTCTATAGTACAGTTAAATGTTGTGTTTATAAAGTAGACTAAGTTGTTCTATAGTCCAGTTAAATGTTGTGTTTATAAAGTAGACTACGTTGTTCTGTGTTGCAGTTGGAGGTTATGTTTATATAGTAGTCAGCATTGTTCTGTGGTACAGCTAAATGTCGTGTTTATATAGTAGGCTATGTTGTTCTGTGGTACTGTTAAACGTGTTTTTGAAGTAGACTACGTTGTTCTGTGATACAATTAAACATTGTGTACATGTAGTAATCTACGTTGTTCTGTGGTACAGTTAAATGCTGTGTTTATATAGTATATTACGTTGTTCTGTGGTACAGTTGAACGTTGTGTACATATAGTAGGGAACATATACTAGACTAAGTTGTTCTGTGGTACAGTTAAATATTTTGTTTATATAGTAGTCAACCTTGTTCTGTGGTACAGTTAAATGTCGTGTTTATATCGTAGGCTACATTGTTCTGTGGTACAGTCAAATGTGTTTTTATAGTAGACTACGTTGTTCTGTGGTTCAGTTAAATGTTGTGTTTATTAAGTAGATTACGTTGTTCTGTGATACAAATAAACATTAGGTACATGTAGTAAGCTACGTTGTTCTGTGGTACAGTTTAACGTTGTGTTTATTAAGTAGATTACGTTGTTCTGTGATACAAATAAACATTAGGTACATGTAGTAAGCTACGTTGTTCTGTGGTACAGTTAAACGTTGTGTACATATA
>NW_013764763.1:0-489 GCF_000517525.1 Limulus polyphemus
AATGTTTCCATTGTAAACCACTCAGATCCTGGAGACTTGCTAGCTGACATATGAGATAATGTTTCCATTGTAAACCCATCAGATCCTGGAGAATTGCTAGCTGACACATGAGATAATGTTTCTACTGTAAACCCATCAGATTCTGGAGATTTGCTAGCTGACATATGAGATTAAACCGCTCAGATCCTGGAGACTTGCTAGCTCACATATGAGATAATGTTTCTACTGTAAACCCATCAGATCCTGGAGACTTGCTAGCTGACATATGAGATAATGTTTCCATTGTAAACCGCTCAGATCCTGGAGACTTGCTAGCTCACATATGAGATAATGTTTCCATTGTAAACCGCTCAGATCCTGGAGACTTGCTAGCTGACATATGAGATAATGTTTCCACTGTAAACCCATCAGATCCTGGAGACTTGCTAGCTGACATATGAAATAATGTTTCCACTTTAAACCGCTCAGATCCTGGAGACTTGCTAGCTG
>NW_013764764.1:0-1838 GCF_000517525.1 Limulus polyphemus
CCATAGTACTATACCATAAACAGATGAAGGATGAAACGAGTATTATGCTGTATACATACCGGTCAACTCGCCTGTGGATTTATATGAGATCTGAACTTTGAAAAGAGCTATGGGAAACCGTCGTCTTAGTACACTAGACTGGTTATGGAAAGACTGAAGGTATGCTTTGGACATGACAGCCTTACCATAGAGACTTTTTCAATGGAAGCTGCACTAGAAGATTAATGTCAAGATACACGATCGTCAAACAATAAGCCTAAAAATATTTAACATTCATACAACAGATGACGTGATCAGTTGATTGTTGGACAATATTTTAGGCATAAGGATCTTGTTAGTCGTTATATGGATCGAGCATGGTCTAGATCAGTGGTTCCCAAACTGGGGTCCCCGGACCCTTGGGGATTCGTAAGCTATTTTCTTATATTAAATAATGCACGTAAATACACCCAATAATAATCACGTAAAAATCTGAAACTGTTCTATAACTGTCACAATTTTTCTGGCTCTCTTAGTATGTGAGAAAAGCAGTTAAATATTCAGCTAAGCTCCTCGTGGGAAAAAATGTGTATCAATAAAGCAACATTACCCAGCTCATTGAACAAGTAATGTTTTTAATACTGCTGGTCTTTTAATTGCACACTCAGTTATATATGTCTTATTTGACAGTGAAAAATGGGAAAACAAGTTAATTATTAGTTAATAAAAACAGCTTGTTGGGTAGACGGAATCTTTCAAAAACATGGGGTCTGTTGGGAAGAAATTAAATAAAAAATGGTCCTTGGTGGTGATAAGGTTGGGAACCACTGGTCTAGTGATTAGTTTTTCATTAATATTAATATAAGTTAAGCAAAAGCTTTTATTTGGTAATGTTAGAACTACGATGTTCTCCACATAAACTTTATACTAGATTCAGTAATAGGTGTGACAGTCATCGATCTTTAAAATTATATCCCTCTAAGTATGTGTAACATTCGTCATTATTAAAGATATATAGTAAAGTAGGTGTGGCAGTCGCCTCTTGTGTTATTATATAAACAAATAGATGTGACAGTCGTCTCTAGTGATCTTATATAAACAATTAAATGTGATAGTCGTCTGCACTAGGACTATATAGAAAAGTACATGTGAAAGTCGTCTCTAGTGATATTATGTAAACAAATAGATGTGATAGTCGTCTGTACTAGGACTATATAGAAAAGTACATGTGACAGCCGTCTCTAGTGATATTATATAAACAAATAGATGTGATAGTCGTCTGCACAACGACTATATAGAAAAGTAGATGTGACAGTCGTCTCTTGTGATATTATATAGAAAAGTAGATGTGACAGTCGTCTCTTGTGATATTATATAGAAAAGTAGAGGCAATAGTCTTCCCGAAACAGTTCAGTATTTGGACTAACAGCGTGAGAGTTATCGTATGTATTTAGTAACTCCATATATTATCCGTAGAATTGTACAGGTAAGTTTGTTTATGAGTTACACATGGTATCATTATCGAGGATTTATATATATATATGTTACTCGTGAACTTTGTTTTAAAATTTTCTATCAAAGTGAACATATTCTGTTTAGGAGAAATAAACTAATTCGTTATGAGGACCGGACTTGGCCCTATTTTACGTAATAATTCTTATGAAGTCGGCCATCCTTATAATACCTTACAACAATGTTAATGTAATGCAAGCTTCCTTGATGGGCAAATTATTCTGTATAAGTGGAGAATATGTGAATAAATAGTTTAGAAAATTTTATACTAAAAACATGACCAATTAGCGGTACTGATCTTTTGAAAGATCCCGTAGCACTAATAATGGCTGGAGACGGCTTAAATG
>NW_013764765.1:0-901 GCF_000517525.1 Limulus polyphemus
TAATTGAAAGCTAGAGGAACGAGAAAGAAACTTAAGAGAAGAACAAGAATAAAGAAAATGAAAATTAGAAGAAAGAGTTTAAAAAAATCAAATATGGAATAGGAGAACTTATGTGTGATATATCTACTACCACTAAAGTTAAGCTGTCTATTACTGCAAGACCTTCCTGGACTATTACAACCAAAACAATACCAAATTCATTTCTATAATGTAACTAGCCACTTCAACACCAGTCAGTAAAGAAACCAATGAACTATGATGGAAAGGTACCATAGGAGGCATATTTGGCTTACTTAAAAATCATTTACAAAGTGAACAGGGAAAATAGTGAAGAACAAATTATTCATCTTGCTGCTCAGTTAAAAGTAACAGATTTGATTATATGAAGCAACCTTCAACTTGAAAGTCATAACACTAATCAACCATAACTACAGAAGGAAGTATCGAGAGTGTTGTTCTGTAAAGAAGGTACAGAGGAAAGAAAGACTTTGCGAAATTTTCAGAATAATTAGAAAGACTTGCCAATTACCTTACCTGGATGCTCTCTCTGAAATAGCACCTGACCAATTTATAGATATCATAACAGACGAGGCATGAGAATTATGCTGAAGAAAAGTAGGAGTACATCCTTAAAAGAAACTATACAGTTGATGGTGGAAGTAAAAAGCTTGTAGGGAATAAGGCCTTAAATAATGAACTTCTTATCTTATTTTGAGTAGAGGAGGCATTCTCAGCTGAAAACTATATAAGTCCAACTACTTCATACTTCATGATATCTGGTTAGCCCTTTGTTGTTTCTTATACTTAATTATGCTTGGAGGCTCATTACTGGTGTATTAACTAACCTTCGAGAGGAGTTAAACCCTTAGACTCGTTAACTGGATTTTGATGGGAAGCCTTG
>NW_013764766.1:0-1263 GCF_000517525.1 Limulus polyphemus
GGGGTGAGATTGGGATTAGAAGCTGTTTAAATGCCACACCCCAAAGTAGTAAGATTGGGATTAAAGTTGTTTAAATGCCACATCCCAAAGGGGTAAGATTGGGATTAGAAGCTGTTTAAATGCCACACCCCAAAGTAGTAAGATTGGGATTAGAAGCTGTTTAAATGCCACATCCCAAAGGGGTAAGATTTGGCTTAAAAGTTTATAATATAAACAATAAAACATTTTTAGTGGTTCACAAAGATATGAATAAAATATTACTTAAGTAATGGAAGAAGGTGAAAATTGATAAATACTTGGCTCTTGTGATATCTTGTTGAAGAATAGTCATCTCCATTTTGAAACATCATGGAAACCTTCCCTAAAAGTTCAGATAATATTTGTGAAGTTATTTCTACAAGTATTTATCAGTTTTGTTTTCAAATTGCTTCAACTCATTAGACTTAAATTTAAATCATTTCATTTTCACTCACCAGTTTAAATCTAAGTCGTATCATTTTGTTTTGTAAGAGTTTTCTGCTGAATTCAGTGATCAACAGATTCCTTGTATTATATGATTAATGTATTGTAGGTAGTTCTTGTAATACGGGTTGCATGTATTATATGATTAATGTATTGTAGGTAGTTCTTGTAACACGGGTTGCATGTATTATACAATTAATGTATTGTAGTTAGTTCTTGTAACACGGGTTGTATGTATTATATGATTAATGAATTGTAGGTAGTTCTTGTAACACGGGTTGCATGTATTATACGATTAATGTATTGTAGGTAGTTCTTGTAACACGGGTTACATGTATTATATGATTAATGTATTGTAGGTAGTTCTTGTAACACGGGTTACATGTATAATACGATTAATGTATTGTAGGTAGTTCTTGTAACACTGGTTGCATGTATTATATGATTAATGTATTGTAGGTAGTTCTTGTAATACGGGTTGCATGTATTATATGATTAATGTATTGTAGGTAGTTCTTGTAATATGGGTTGCATGTATTATATGATTAATGTATTGTAGGTAGTTCTTGTAATACGGGTTGCATGTATTATATGATTAATGTATTGTAGGTAGTTCTTGTAACACGGGTTGCATGTATTGTAGGTAGTTCTTGTAACACGGGTTGTATGTATTATACGATTAATGTATTGTAGGTAGTTCTTGTAACACGGGTTGCATGTATTATATGATTAATGTATTGTAGGTAGTTCTTATAACACGGGTTGCATGTATTATATGATTAATGTATTGTAGGTAGTTCT
>NW_013764767.1:0-1825 GCF_000517525.1 Limulus polyphemus
CTGTACTCCCAGACCTATCACAATACACTCGTTTCTATACACAACTGTACTGCTAGACCTATAACAATACACTTGTTTAATACATAACTGTATTGCCAGATTTATAACAATCCCCTCGTTTCATAGATAACTGTCCTACTAAACTTATAACAATAGATAGTTTCATAGACAACTGTACTACTAGACGTATAACAATACACTTGTTTCATAGATAACTGTACTCCCAGACCTATCACAATACACTCGTTTCATACACAACTGTACTCCCAGACCTATAACAATACACTCGTTTCATAGATAACTGCACTACTAAACCTATAACAATACATTGTTATATAGATAACTGTACTACTAGACGTATAACAATAGACTTGTTTCATAGATAACTGTACTCCCAGACCTATAACAATACACTTGAAGTGTATTGTTATAGGTCTGGGAGTACAGTTATGTATGAGACGAGTGTATTGTTATAGGTCTGGTAGTACAGTTATCTATGAAACAAGTGTATTGTTATAGGTTTAGGAGTACAGTTATCTATGAAACGAGTGTATTGTTATAGGTCTGGGAGTACAGTTGTGTATGAAATTTTCATAGATAACTGTACTCACAGACATATAACAATACACTTGTTTCATAGATAACTGTACTCCAGACCTATAACAATACACTTGTTTCATAGATAACTGTAAGTGTATTGTTATAGGTCTGGGAGTACAGTTATCCAAGAAACGAGTGTATTATATTGTTATAGGTCTGGGAGTACAGTTATCTATGATACAAGTGTGTTTTTACAGGTTTAGGATTACAGTTATGTATAAAACAAGTGTATTGTTATGGGTCTGGGAGTACAGTTATCCAAGAAACGAGTGTATTGTTGTAGGTCTGGGAGTATAGTTATCTATGAAATAAGTGTATTGTTATAGGTCTGGTAGTACAGTTATCTATGAAACAAGTGTACTGTTATAGGTATATGAGTACAGTTATCTATGAAACAAGTGTGTTGTTACAGGTTTAGGAGTACAGTTATCTATGAAACAAGTGTATTGTTATAGGTCTAGTAGTACAGTTATCTATGAAACAAGTGTACTGTTATAGGTATATGAGTACAGTTATCTATGAAACAAGTGTATTGTTATAGGTCTATTAGTACAGTTATTTATGAAACAAGTGTTTTGTTATAGGTTTATGAGTACAGTTGTCTATGAAAAAAGTGTATTGTTATAGGTCTTGCAGTACAGTTACCTATGAAACAAGTGTATTGTTACAGGTTTAGAAGTACATTTATCTATGAAACAAGTGTATTGTTATAGATCTGGTGGTACAGTTATCTATGAAACAAGTGTATTGTTATAGGTGTGGTAGTACAGTTATCTATGAAACAAGTTTATTGTTATAGGTCTGGTAGTACAGTTATCTATGAAACAAGTGTATTGTTATAGGTTTAGGAGTACAGTTATCTATGAAACAAGTGTATTGTTATAGGTCTGGGAGTACAGTTATCTATGAAACAAGTGTATTGTTACAGGTTTAGGAGTACAGTTATCTATGAAACAAGTGTATTGTTATAGGTTTAGTAGTACAGTTATCTATGAAACACTTGTTTCTTGGATAACTGTACTACTAGACCTATAACAATACACTTGTTTAATACATAACTGTATTCCCAGACCTATAACAATCCCCTCGTTTCATACATAACTGTTCTACCAGATCTATAACAATTCACTTGTTTTATAGATAACTGTACTACTAAACCTTAAACAATACACTTGTTTCATGGATAACTGTACTACCAGACCTAAAACAATACACTCGTTTCATA
>NW_013764768.1:0-855 GCF_000517525.1 Limulus polyphemus
TGGAGTTGTTGTACCAAATAAGGTTAAAGACGAGTATGTTGGTTACAAATTCGGTAACTAGAGTTACACTTAGGTGTTCGTGGAGTTGTTGTACCAAATAACGCTAACGATGAGTATGGTGGTTATAAATTCGGTAACTAGAGTTACACCTAGGTATACGTGGAGTAGTTTTACCAAGTAAGGCTAAAGATGAATATGGTGGTTATAAATTCGGTAACTAGAGTTCCACCTAAGTATTCGTGGAGTTGTTGTACCAAATTACGCTACAGATGAGTATGGGGGTTATTAATTCGGTAACTGGAGTTACACCTAGGTGTTCATGGAGTAGTTGTACCAAGTAAGGCTAAAGATGAGTATGGTGATTATAAATTCGGTAACTAGAGTTATACCTAGGTGTTTATGGAGTAGTTGTACCAAGTAAGGCTAAAGATGAGTATGGTGGTTATAAATTCGGTAACTATAGTTACACCTAGGTATTCATGTAGTAGTTGTTCCAAGTAAAGCTAAAGATGAGTATGGTGGTTATAAATTCGGTAACTAGAGCTACACCTAGGTGTTCGTGGAGTTGTTGTACCAAAAAACGCTACAGATGAATATGGTGGTTACAAATTCAATAACTAGAGTTACACTTATGTATTCGTGGAGTTGTTGTACCAAATAACGCTAACGATGAGTATGGTGGTTATAAATTCGGTAACTAGAGTTACACCTATGTGTTCATGGAGTAGTTGTACCAAGTAAGGCTAAAGATGAGTATGGTGGTTATAAATTCGGTAACTATAGTTACACCCAGGAGTTCATGTAGTAGTTGTACCAAGTAAAGCTAAAGATGATTATGGTGGTTATAAATTCGGT
>NW_013764769.1:0-856 GCF_000517525.1 Limulus polyphemus
CCATATCTGGAATATCCTGGACCGTGATAACGCCAAAGCCTGTTGGCATGCACCACCTTTGGCTTACCTCGCCGCCCACATTTTATCCGGAAAGTCACGTCTGAGAGACGATCCACAATGTCATATGGGCCTTTCCATGGAGATGACAACTTAGGGGACTTCCCTTTTGGTCTTCCTGGGATTATACACCCACACCTTTTCTCCTGGTACAAAGCTGACTTCAGTAGATCTCTTATCATAAGATAACTTCTGGAATCAGCAGACGTTTTCAAGTTCCAACGCACTTTATGGTGAATATTATCCATCCTTTCCGATAACACTTTCACGAATTCTGACACATTTTCAGGCAACTCTTCATAAGGTGGGCGTCCTGTTAACCGATCCACTGGCAACCGAAGTTTCCGACCAAACATCAATTTTGCTGGGGTGTATCCAGTGGCTTCATGCTCTACTGTCCTATAGGCCATCAACAGTGGAGGGAGTAAGACATCCCAGTCATCTTGGCGACTATTACAAAACTTTGCCAATTTCTGTCCCAGTGTCCAATTGTATTTTTCTACCATCCCATTGGACTATGGGTGAAGTGGCGTTGTCCTGGTCTTTCGGATGTCAAACAACTTGCAGCATTCTTGGAACACAGCTGATTCGAAGTTACGGTCTTGATCTGAATGCAGTTCATATGGCATACCAAATCTGAAGAAGAAATCACTAATAGCTGAAGCTACAGTTTTAGCTTCCTGATTTGGTATTGCATATGCCTCAAGCCACTTGGTGAAATAATCCATCACCACACAAATGTACTTGTTTCCAGCACGAGTTTGGGCCAGAGGACCAGCAATGTCAATAGCTACTCTTT
>NW_013764770.1:0-1394 GCF_000517525.1 Limulus polyphemus
TACTAACCGATATGAAAATGTTTTGTGAATTTATTAAACGGAAACTAATTTTAATCAAGTTTATATTTATAAAAGTTTAGCATTGTGAAAGCCTTTATTGGTTCCAAACATACAAATGCGAATTCTAGGCTATCATTACTCAATAATAGTAAAATATAATGTTTAATGACAACAATTCTGTTCTATAATCAGTTAAATTCGTTTTGTTGTTAACGATGAGTGCTATTCTGCGTTAGACCTCAAAGGTTAGGCTTAGTTGAAGGTTTTGCATATTTTGTTTGTACTTCGTTTATTTTTAACGTCTGGTGTTGAAAGGAAGACTTGATAGTCTGCCAAATATAGAAATGTCAACAAAGGTAGACTTAGTAGTTCTGTGTACTAAAGTACTCATGTAGTGTAAAGTGAATACTTGACCATTCATAAAAAACAAAACAAACTAAATAACGAGAGTAGATCACGCGCTCCTGCTCGACATTCCCACGTTCATATTTGCCTTAACAATAAAACCTCACACGGATATGCACCAAGTGCAGTAGCCAAACACGTATGAAATGCAGTAAACATATAATTAAAACCTTAAATTGTAAAAAGCAAAGAAATGTCACAAAATCAAACTTGTTTCTATAACTCAAAACAGTAACAGTAAAAAATAAAGAACATTTTTAATCCATGAGTTTCTGGGGAATTATGATTCTAAGTTTTGGGTGTGATTTTAACTAATGACCAGTAAAAATATACGCAGTTACCAGTACCCGCCGCCAAAAGGGTTTTGTTCGGCTTCGAACCGAATGAAAGCATAGGATAAAAATGTGAGTAGGGGATAACTGCAACATGTATTAGATAAACTTGGATATGTCATATGTTAGTTGTAACTTACTTTATCCATACAGTATGTCAACAGATAGCAGTTTACTCTTTATTTTATCAAGTACCTATATTAGTTGTAACTTACTTTATCATGCAATATTTTGTACTGGATAAAATAAAGAGTAAACTGCTATATGTTGACATACTGTATGGATAAAGTAAGTTACAACTAATATATGTACTGGATAAAAGTTTACTCTTTATGCTATATGTTGACATACTGTATAGATAAAGTAGGGTACAACTAATATATGTACTAGATAAAATAAAGAGTAAACTGCTATATGTTGACATACTGTATAGATAAAGTAGGGTACAACTAATATATGTACTAGATAAAATAAAGAGTAAACTGCTATATGTTGACATACTGTATGGATAAAGTAAGTTACAACTAATATATGTACTGGATAAAATAAAGAGTAAACTGCTATCTGTTGACATACTGTATGGATAAAGTAAGTTACAACTAATATATGTACTTGATAAAATAAATTGTAAACTGCTATATGTTGACATATTGTATG
>NW_013764771.1:0-857 GCF_000517525.1 Limulus polyphemus
CACACATATTGTCACGTCACGCCGTGACCATCTTATATATACCAGACCACCCCCCAATCTAGTAAATGCTAGAGCACTCCCGAAGGAACGGGATAGTTCTAGAAAGCAGGTGGCGTGACACTAGTCACGTGACCTCGCTGACGCAACAATACTATAGGACATCATAGGCCACACACTACAAACAGGTCTTGTTTTTGCAGTTTCGAGAGTAAGCTCTTCCATTTGAAGTTCGTTTTGTGATATACAATTTACACAGTTATGAGATACATAATTCATTTGATCTAAATAACAGGTCCGCAATGTTCCGCTATAGCTTCCAATTTGGCTTCTATAGGCCAGCAGTAGAAGCTTTTTTTTTTTCTTTTTCAAAACATAAAAGCGTAAGTATTTAGAAGCGTTTCTCCCATACCTCGAACACTTATGGTTTTATAGAAAATTGAATGCAAATATTGATTTTTATAATAGCTTGAAAATGATTACGGTTAGATTTGTTCAAGATACATGTGCTTTGTTTGAAATATATATAAATTTAAAATGCCCTCTATAATGGAAAAAATGTTCGAGAATTTATCCAAATTATGCTAGCTTTATTACTGAGTACTTTTAGTATCTTGAAGCTAGCGTTTTTCGATTTATTATATAAATGTATGTACAAATGATTATGCGTTTAAATTTCACATTTCCTCACTGACAGTTAAAACTTCGTTATTATAGTAGTTATTCCGAGTTTACCTAGTGTTACATATTAGAATTTCGAATAGTCCGAAGCCGAGTTAACTGATAATTTAAATTTAGTAGTTAAATTGTTCTTTGGATTTGGTATTTAAATATATGCCGATATATTAGTCAATTTACGA
>NW_013764772.1:0-858 GCF_000517525.1 Limulus polyphemus
TTTTTTTAATAAGCCTCCTGGACGTTTCGACCAAATTTTTTTCAAACCAAAGTGTTCCGTCTTCATCCATCCATCCGTTTTCATGTATGTGAGCGTAGACACCACTGGGTAAATTTTCTTTGGGCATTGTTTTTCTTTTAAAAATTAACATTGGTGGTAATTTTGTTCCATCTGCACAACACGCTAGCACAACTGTATAATGCGTTTTTTCGTGTCCAGTAGTCTTAACAGTAATAGTTTTAGTACCTTTTATATCAGTTGTTCTATTGCTTGGAACATCAAATGTTAAAGGTGTTTCATCCATGTTTGCTATTTGAGACAAATCAAATGGAGTTTTTTTCTTACCTGTATAATATACTTGTGAAAAGCACAAATTTTCATCTCAGACTCTTCGGGCATTCTTTGAGCAATTTTCGTTTTAGTTCTCATAACTAGGCCTTTGCGTTTCATGAACCGATAACACGGTCTAAGATACGGTACTTCGGCTTTCGGTGACGCATCCAACTTGACAGTAAGCACGTGCCAGACTGCCGAGTATCAAATGAAAATTGAAATACAGATTAGGCGATTACCGACGCTAATTGCATTAAGCGCTCTGATTGGTCAAGCACATTGCACATTTGAATCCAAGGCAAGCACTCAAAAACGATTTTTTATTTGTTATAGTTAAGCCTGAAACGGCCTTATTCTGCTCCACATTTAATAGGGATCGTCGTGTATTTACAAGCTTTTTCACTCTCATCCATTACTATAATTAATTTTTTTATTATTTAGGGAGCATTGTAAATAGTTATGTTTTTAAAAGAAAAAAACACTACTATTGTTATAAATAACACATTCAATTGAACTAAACTATGC
>NW_013764773.1:0-855 GCF_000517525.1 Limulus polyphemus
CTGATCCAAAATTTGGTCCTAACAAGTGTCCTGTTTACCTAAAACTACCATGGATTGGTAACATTTCAACAAAAATTGAAAAACAATTGAAAACGGCCATTATTAAATGTTTTCCTGCAGTGAACCCCTACTGTGCTTATACTACACGTAAGTTGTTGCCTGCAACACACAAAGATGTGATACCTCCACACACAAAAGTGTGGTTAAATTATGAATTCTCGTGCCACTGCGAATGTGAATGTCGGTACGTAGGTCGCACTTCACAAAGATTGCAGGATAGAATTAAACAACATGTACCCACATCCATAAGAACTAAGAGTGTGAAAGTAAATAATTTACCATGTCGCTCCTGTAAAACAAAAGTTCTACCACCAAAATGTGAATCAGCGATTGGTCAGCATTTACTAGTGAACCCGACTTGTGTTGACAACTACAAGGAGAGTATGTTTGAAATTATTGCAAATGGGCGGTCGACCTTTCATCTCTCTATTTTGGAAGCCACCTTTATTAAAACACATAAACCTGCCCTTTGCCCCAAAAAGAATTCCTATACAATCTACACATCCTTTAGTAGGTCTGTGACATTTCCTGATTGGCTAAAGACATGCCAATCAGTGATTGCCTTACCGGCCTACGTTGATCTGACTCATTTTATAAGCTGTACTAATTCCTATAGATCATTTTCCAGATGGTTCTGCTATGATTAGTGTCTGGTGTTACGAATTAGAATTTCAATTAGCCTGAAATTGAGTTATCTAATAAATTTAAATTTAGTATTTAAATTATGCTTTGGAGTTAGTAGTTAAATTAAAGCCGATATATAGACAGTTTATGATATTTGCCAACAGATTGATA
>NW_013764774.1:0-854 GCF_000517525.1 Limulus polyphemus
AGCTGTGGGGGCGTTATAATGTGACGGTCAATCCCACTATTAGTTGGTAAAAGATTAGTCCAAGAGTTGGTAGAGGGTGGTGATGACTAGCTGCCTTCTCTCTAGTCTTACACTGCTAAATTAGGGGCAGCTAGCGCAGATAGCCCTCGTGCGCGAAATTCAAACCAAACCAAACTAATATGGTTAAATTCAATGTAAACATTGTTTTTCGAGTTTCTGTTGTAGAATCTATTAATATTGTTTTGGACTTCATAGAGATAACGGGCATCCTCGAAAGAGTTGGGAAACTTTGAATTTATTTCTTTTTTGCTACCATTCTTTTACGGAATTTCTCTTTAATCTGTTTGTCCAAATCAATGCTGTTAATATCAGAAGTTTGGCGAATATTTTATAATTTAGATAGAGAGCGCTACGAAAAACATGATTAATTCAATTCCTTAACTGGATTAAGTATATTGTTGACAGTTTTTACTTACCATACCCGTGTTGAAGATGATGTTACACTTTTTGATTACACCAATCAACTTTAAACAGTGTATGTATTTTACCAGTGTTACGTATTGAGAATTTGAGATAGTCCGAAGCCGATATTTTAGTTAATTTACGCTATTTGCCAACAAGATTGACACACACCGTTTTCATTTTTCACAAAAATACGTTTTAATATATATACAACACTACAATTTCCAACAACAATTATTACGAATAGTTACCCCAAACAAAGTGTTATAAACAAAAATTTCACTAACATACAAACAACATAAAATATTTTTTCTAGTTCAGAGTCTCCTTGGTATCCAGTGAGTTAACTTGAAGTCGATGTACGAACAATTGCCGAGAAGCTAGCTAGCTTT
>NW_013764775.1:0-1071 GCF_000517525.1 Limulus polyphemus
CTTGGCGAATGCTCTAGTATCTGCTAGATGGGGTAGGCTGGTATATAAAAGAGGGGAAGGTAGTGTGTGGGGGAAGATAGTGAGTAATTGATCTGCGGTCAGAAGTATTATTGACGTTCGTTGTTATAGCGTTTTGTTTTAGCGCGATTGTTGAAGTTGAGTGTATCGGTAAAGTTATATTCGGAAAGAATAAACCAGTTTTATTAAGTAAAGACTTATGTCGCTTAAGTTTCGTCGGAACAAAGTTACGGAAAATCAATTAACAAACGGAGACGTAACAATATTTTACATCCGTGTAGTGTAAATAGCATATTTTATAATGAATTATGTTCCAAAATAAGTCGTATAACACCTACGTTGGTTCAACGGTAAACTTCAGGACTTAAAACAATAACATTTTGGGCTCTATTTCCATATTAGTTACAGCGTAGATAGTACAGCTTCGTCTAATTCAAAATATTTAATAAAATAATTCATGGTCAATACTTAACCACTTTACGAACTTTAATCAAAATCCAATAAACATTTTTTACTAGTTGTACCTTTATTTCATACATAGTAATAAACCAATACACTTGGCGTCTAGCGGAGTCAGTTATATTTTTCATGTACAAGAAATTATTGTTTAAACTTCACTATCATTGTCAATTGAACAATAAAAATGCAGATGGTGAAACAACAATATAAAACATCTATTATATGTATATATTACCCATAAATCCACACAAAAAAGTAAATGTAACAATCTAATATGCTTAGATTTAAATAATTTAGTGGACTAGGAGCATATTAATTGTTTCCGTTTTTACTTTAGTACAAAAGAAAATTAATACTGTCAGTAAAGTTTCCACCAAATTCGAAATGTATGAGACTTTAAAGCAAACGTAAGAAAAACGTTCCCTCGTCATTCTACTTTTTATCATTCAAAAATCGATTTCATTATTTTACTTAAAATTTAGATATTTTAATAGAGTTATTGTTCAACAGCATATTATCTTAAATTATATCTAGTAAATTAATAGAATTTAGATACCAGTATTTTCATTGTATAACATTTAAACAAGTCATATG
>NW_013764776.1:0-1438 GCF_000517525.1 Limulus polyphemus
CCGCGACCCTCAGATTGTGAGTCGAGTGCCCTAACCACCTGGCCATGCCGGGCCCAAAACATAGCTAATAAAAAGGAAACAAACAAGTATAATAAAAAATGTTATAATTTTATAAAGACAAGTATGGATCGATATCTACGTAACCTAGAAATCCATATTAATATAGAGATCGTAACCTAGATATCCATATTAATATAGAGAGTTTTAATGTTACAAAAAGTATCGAAACAAGAAAGTCAAAACTACAAAAACTGAGTTACTTAAAACTTAAAAAATATTATTCCTACTTTGGCTCAGAATCACAGTGATTTGCCAAAGCAGGGATAATTTCTTTTAAATTTTAATTAACTTAGTTTTTGTAGTCAATTTGACTTTCTTGTTTCAATACATTTTGTAGCATTAAAACGTTCTATATTAATATGAATATCTAAGTTACGTAGATATCAATACTAATAAGATTTTATTATACTTGTACATATACATATATATATATATATGTCACGTTCTTTTTCTTTGGGGAGGGGATGCGACAAAGTGTATTACAGAAATGAAAAAGTGAGGGCGTGACCTAAAAAGTTTGAGAAAAACTGCCCTAACATATACAAAAAGGTTTTCCAGATCACCTTTGTATTTTATTTTCAACGAAGAGTTTCATTTTGAGTTTACTTACTGGTTAAGTATTATCTTATTTCAAGTTACAACATTTACAGCCCCCACCCCGGTGGCACAGCTGTATGTCTGCGGGCTTACAACGCTAGAATACGGGTTTCGTGGTGGGCGGAGCACAGATAGTCCATTGTGTAGCTTTGTGGTTAACTACAAACTGTTTTTACAGTAAGGGGGATCATTGTTTAGGACAGGTATACGACGTTTCGATCACTGGTGTGACCAACTTGTGTACTTGAAAATGATCAGTTATACGACGTTTCGATCACTGCTGTGATCAACTTGTATACTTGAGAATGATCGCACCTTTTACCTTTTTTCTTCGGATTTTAAGATTAAAATCTCGGTGACTTTTCTTCATTATTTTTAGTCATTTTGTCTTTGTTGTAGACGTGTTGGTTGTTGGTGATTGAAGCTTCTAGTTGGTTAGTTTGTTTGTTTAATTTCGCGCAAAGCTACTCGAGCGCTATGTGGTTAGCTAACCACTCCCAATTGTAAAGTGCTAGACGAAAAGAAAGGCAGCTAATCAACACCACTTACCGCTAACTCTTTTATCAACGAATAATGGGATCGAACGTTTCATTATAAAGCCCCCACAGCTAAAAGGGCTAGCACAGGGCTGGCGAACCTATGGGCTACCATTGTGTAGTTTTGTGTTCAATAACACACAAATGAACTGACCCATTGTGTAGTTTTGTGTTCAATAATAAACAAAAAAACAAATGAACAGACACATTGTGTAGTTTTATGTTCAATAACAAACAAACAAATG
>NW_013764777.1:0-856 GCF_000517525.1 Limulus polyphemus
TTCATTACACTACTTTACTTGTATTTTATGTGGTTCATTACATTACTTTACTTGTATGTTATGTAGTTCATTACACTACTTTACTTGTATGTTATGTAGTTCATTACACTACTTTACTTGTATGTTATGTAATTCATTACACTACTTTAATTGTATTTTATGTAGTTCATTACACTACTTTACTTGTATTTTATGTCGTTCATTTCACTACTTTACTTGTATTTTATGTCGTTCATTTCACTACTTTACTTCTATTTTATGTAGTTCATTACACTACTTTACTTGTATGTTATGTAATTCGTGCCTTCTTACACTTCACACTCTTGATGCACAGAATAGTCACAATACTCAATAGACCCCTACTCAGACCAATATCTCCAGTATCAAGGTCAAAATACTAACTATACTCCTACTGAGACCAATATCTCCAGTATGTAGGTCAAAATACTAACTAGACTCATACTGAGACCAATATCTCCAGTATGTAGGTCACAATACTCACTAGACTCCTACTGAGACTAATATCTCCAGTATCTAGGTCACAATATTCACTAGACTCCTACTGAGACCAATATCTCCAGTATCTAGGTCACAATATTCACTAGACCCCTACTGAGACCAATATCTCCAGTATCTAGGTCACAATACTCACTAGACTCCTACTGAGACCAATATCTCCAGTATCTAGGTCACAATACTCACTAGACTCCTACTGAGACCAATATCTCCAGTATCTAGGTCACAATATTCACTAGACCCCTACTGAGACCAATATCTCCAGTATCTAGGTCACAATACTCACTAGACTCCTACTGAGACCAATATCTCCAGTATCTACGTCACAATACTCACTAGA
>NW_013764778.1:0-857 GCF_000517525.1 Limulus polyphemus
AATCCGGGTTTCGATACCCCTGGCGGGCTGAGCAAGATAGCCTATTGTGTAGCTTTGTGCTTAATTTACAAACAAACATTTGGGGAGTTTCCCTTGAAAAAGAATGACTTACAATAAAGTAGGCACTTTAATTTCCAACAAAAGAAATATGCATTAATTCGTAATAGCAAATAGTCCTGCAAATAGAAAAGAATAATAAGTTTGTGAACTTTTAAATAGCTTTGTTAGGCTGATACCTTTTGGGTCCTTGCAGAGGTGCAAGAACAAAAAAAAAACTATTCAGAATTTAGAGCTGTTGTATCCACATTATATTTCCTGGTAATAAACCACTAATGTCATATTTCGAAGCATGCAATTTTCAATTTTATTGTTGTTCAACGTTTTAAGCAATAACGTAAACTTTTAATATTGTGTCTATGGTAACTGGCGATTGGCTTATTACTGCCATCTTTAAAGTAATATATTCGTATAGTTGGGGAGACAAAAACACTGGTTCAACTACTCAAAGTAATAGCATAAAATGCATCGCTTTTTTAAATTAAACATAATTCAGGCAAATTAAAAACCAATTCTATTAGCTTTAAAAAAGATTTTCAACCACAATGGAACTTGTCTATTTTATAGTGTCTCGTTTAGTCTTTACTTGCTCGTCTGTCTCTTTTTTTTATTTTCATTCAATGTTTATTAATTGGAGGCTGACAAAAACTAATTAAGTTTATTATGAAACTGAAATACAAAATAGTGATTTCTAGAATTTGCATTCTTTTCTAATGCATCAATAAGAATATATATATATATATATATATATATAATATAAGAAGATATAATTATGTTAATATCAGAACACATGTATATAG
>NW_013764779.1:0-1146 GCF_000517525.1 Limulus polyphemus
GTAAAGTTATAACAATCATTCTTTCAACTTGTTATAATTACATATTGTTCTTGTATTGTCTGCACCATCGTAAAGTTATAACAATCATTCTTTCAAGCTTCAACTTGTTATAATTACATTATTATTCTTGTATTGTCTGCACCATCGTAAAGTTACAACAATCATTCTTTCAACTTGTTATAATTACAGTTATTGTTCTTGTATTGTCTGCACCATCGTAAAGAGTTACAACAATCATTCTTTCAACTTGTTATAATTACATTATTGTTCTTGTATTGTCTGCACCATCATAAAGAGTTACAACAATCATTTTTTCAACTTGTTATAATTACATTATTGTTCTTGTATTGTCTGCACTATCGTGAAGAGTTACAATAATCATTATTTCACTAGAAGAAACCATAATTATTCTTTGCACTTTTTTGAAGTTTTAAATTAATTATTCTTTTAAAGAAGAGTGATATAACTCTCGTGAAGAGTTGCAATAATCATTATTTCGTTAAAAGAAAAAAAAATCATTGTTATTGTCTTTAGTCTTGTGAAGAGTTATGTTCATTATTCTTTCACGAGAGGAAAGTAAAGCTAGAGTCCTTACGTTACTAAACATTTAAGGTAACTATTATTTCACTGCACGAAGCATGCTTATTGTTTAAATTATTTTGTAGGTTTAAGGTTATTATTCTTTCTTTGAAAAACTGTATATTGTCTGCATTGATTAACACAAAAATCGTTCTCATCTACGTTCTTTAACACTCTGTCGCAATTTTTAAGGATTACATATTCAAATTACAAATCACACAAATTAAATCAACGCTTTTCACTGAATTTCCATTGATATCTTTATACTGCGATGTAAAGATTTTCATCAGATACACCACTACATAAACGTTGTTTAAAACTTATCAACCAACTATCCCTCCTATAGTCGGCTACTATACACAGATATAAAACGTATAAACAATCTATCGTTTCTATAACCCACTACTATACACAGATATAAAACGTATCAACAATCTATCGTTTCTATAACCCACTACTATACACAGATATAAAACGTATCAACAATCTATCGTTTCTATAACCCACTACTATACACAGACATAAAACGTATCAACAATCTATCGTTTCTATAACCCACTACTATAC
>NW_013764780.1:0-890 GCF_000517525.1 Limulus polyphemus
TGTAAATGAAGAAGACGCGTGATACCTGCTGCTACAAATTCAGTAAAATAAAATGTTCGCCTACGATTATCCGCTAAATTAGGGTTGAGAAACAAAGGTAGTTCGAAAATTTCCATAATCTCGTCTAATGGTCTGCGAGTAAACCTATCCGAAAAAATTATCCATCCTTTAAAGGTCTCGGCGATATACAGAGGTAAACGGCGCAGCAATCGGGGAACCATTTGACATTAAAATACATCAGTACCGAGTTGAAAATCACTATAAAGACCAAAATAAAAATATAATAACAAACTTCAACTATCAAGACACTGTCTCGATAAGCAATTCTGAAGCAATTTCAATCTATAGATATATTTAGGGAGACGAATGTCTACGAAGTTGAGTCCCTCTTCGCGAACCGGTTTAATTAACAGAAATTCATGTATTTCCATATAATGTTCAAAACCTACTTGCGTAATAAAGCAAAAGTGGATACCATAGTACAGAGGCAACCAAAGCGTTAATAATCAACACCCTACCTTTTCAGGGATAATTCTCTATACCTCCAAGACGTTAAAATACGAGTGACTCGTCCACAGATATCTTGCCAATTCGTAAGGTACATCGCAACTCTATCGTGGTGAAAATATACCAAGAACCGTCAAAACTTGTGAAGAAATGGTAATTCCCTCAAAAGTCTCCACTCCCCGAGAACCCCAACTCCCTAGTCACAGACCTCTGCTCTTATCATGATTAATCAGACTACCTGACGCCCTCCCATAAAGTTACCAAATTTGGAGAACAGGAGTTATAGAAAAGACGTCACTAAGCGCCAAAGAAGTATGATCAACATGTTGAAACATAAGACTAGTACGATAAAATAATGTAACTCCGAAAATATCATTATGCCG
>NW_013764781.1:0-1176 GCF_000517525.1 Limulus polyphemus
AGTAGATCAATTTAACTTTAGTCATTTATATACTATCATTAACGCCCCTAATTTATAGTACGTTTGAAGTCGAAGTTTAACTAAGAGTAGATCAATTTAACTTTAGTCACTTACTTCACTCTAGTACTTTTATTGTTGTGGTATTATTAAACTTTCAGGTGCCTGATTTTCCTCTAGCTAAGTTATTGTAAGATTTTTTATTGATCACTTGTTTGTTGTTTTTTTTTGTCACAAAATTACATTTTTGTTTGAACCACATACAATAGTACTTATCTTTAACTCATGGTAGATATTCAAACGATTGTGTACATCACGGTTTTTAACATTCAGACAGCATTTTTGTAATTTTGAAATATTCTGTAGGTGTCAATATGTTCACTACGGTATTCTTATTACGTACTTGACCCTGGTTGTGTTTTCTAATATTTCATAGGCAGGTTAACCAATGCCATGTTTCTCCACACTCAGAAGATTCTTTTGTGTAATGGTAGTGTTCGACAGTGGTCTTAACAGAGAAAGCAAACTATTCCTCATGATGACAAAACTTTGTCGAAACGTTGTACATTTGCTGTTATGTTAAACTTATATTAAAGTTTTTCTTCATTACCCATTCAAGCCGTCTCCAGCCATTATTAGTCTCAAAGAGGGTTCCTCGTCATGGAAAAAGTATCCCTTGATGTCTAACCAATAAAATATCATTAAAGAAATGAAAGGATCAACGCTATTGGTCAATTACAATGAATGCAACAACACCAACATCCAACCGAAGAAAATATGCTAAAAACATTGTACAGCATATAAATGTATTAATCGAATTTTGAACTAAATTGTTTACCTATTTTGATCAACAGTTTCTTATCTTTACTTCAGTAGTAAATAAAATATTTGACGGAGCAAATACCAGAAAAAAAAATAACATTTAGCTCAACAGCGTACTATTTACTTATTAATACATACTTCAGTAAAGAGTTTCGACTTACTTATCTTGTAGATAATTTAGAATTAAAAGAAAAAATTTAATTCCAATACGCCAAGCGTTTTCCCCGCAAGAAAAAATTTAAATGTGATAGAATTTTCCAACGTTTTATTAAATCAGTTAAATTAAGGAAGTTGTCATGTATGAGTTAATATAAAACTCCCACGATATTCATTACTTGTACGTTTCGACTTCGAATT
>NW_013764782.1:0-855 GCF_000517525.1 Limulus polyphemus
AACTTATAACCCATATAACGTTTTCCCACTTTAACTTATAACCCATATAACGTTTTCCCACTTTAACATATAACCCATATAACGTGTTCCAACTTTAACATATAACCCATATAACGTGTTCCCACTTTAACTTATAAGCCATATAACGTGTTCCCACTTTAACTTATAAGCCATATAACGTGAACTTTTTTGTTTTCTTTACTCAATTTGTACATATTCTTCCTGTTTATAAAGCTAAATCTTTAAGATATCAAGTTTAGAGTTGGTTCGGGATTTACAAACTCTTTCTTTTCGTAATTATGAAACCTTTCTGTGGACCACGTAAATGGGGCTTTTGTACCACCAGTGGTTGGCGGACCACAGTTTGGTAATCTCCGAAATATAGGGAAAGGAGCTGATCGACAGCACTCACCGCCAATACGTGAGCTGGTCTTCTTCCAGTTGAATAATGGGATTTAAATGTGTCACACTTATGACACATACACAGCGCGGAGCTACTGATGACACGAGTGTATAACAATATATATGTATAGCAGTAATATATATAAACGAATCATTCATGAGAAAAATACGGTTATAAGGAATTACTACGAACTTTAATTAGTATCTAAAGATAGGCGCCACAAATCATTGAAATAACTGACCGATTTCTGATTCTGGTTAAAAACAAACAATCAGATTTCTGTTAGCTTGTTTGTTTGTTTTGAATTTCGCGCAAAGCTACACGAGGGCTATCTGCGCTAGCCGTCCCTAATTTTGCAGTGTAACACTAGAGGGAAGGCAGCTAGTCATCACCACCCACCGCTAACTCTCGGGCTACTCTTTTACCAACGATTAGTGAGATTGATCGTCACA
>NW_013764783.1:0-925 GCF_000517525.1 Limulus polyphemus
GCAGTGGCAACTGGAACAAGAAAGGAAACAAGAAGTACAAACGAAAACATTAGTAAATTTAAAAGCAAATTAGATACTTAAAGGACGATTTATTGTCTTTTACACAAGGAGGATACATTAACCATCGACTTAATCAGCACCAGACAATGGCAAGCCCCATCCAGAGCCCGCAGCTAAACCCTAATGCAGACATATTCAGTCCCGTTAGAAGTCACATCCCAGATATGAATGTCAGTACTAGGAATGATCTAGTACGAAGGAAGCCACAGGAATACGATGGGAAAGCACCATGGGAAGCATATAGAGCACAGTTTGAGCTACTGGCAGAGATGAATGGATGGACAGAAAAGCAGAAAGCAGTATATCTGGCAAAGAGCTTGAAAGGACAACCACTGAAAATACTTGGACAGTTGTCAGCACACGACAGGCACAACTGTAGAACACTGGTATCGGCTCTAGAACTAAGGTACGGAACCCAAAATAAGTCCGAAGTCTACAGGGCTAGGTTTAGGACGAGAATCCGTGCTAAAGGGGAGAACCTGCAAGAGCTGGCACAAGACTTGGAAAGCATGGCACACAAGGCCTACCCAACTGCACCACCCGATCTCCTCAAGTTGTTGCTGAGGGATCAGTTCGTGAATGCCTTGGACAGTCCACAACTTAAGATACAAGTGAAGCAAGCACACCCCTCTACCATGCAGGATGCAATGGTCAGAGCTCTCGAATTTGAATCCTACGTTAAATCCAGCACAGAGGTACCAAGGTTGGTACAGTCATTTGGATTCAAGGCCAGAAAAAAATCTGGGCATAAGAGAGATCAATGTTGGAAACTTCAACACTGGGGAGATGCCACCAACAACCTTTCTGGATACCAGCCTTTCCTGCTGAAACTGTGGAAAGCATGGACATTTGAGGAGCCAGTGTA
>NW_013764784.1:0-855 GCF_000517525.1 Limulus polyphemus
GGAAATGTTGGTTTAATTACCGTACAGATCTTTAACAACCTCCAATTTAGAAATAGTTTATTAATTAGAAATCTAAATTAAAATTTTGTACTTTCTCTGACAAATTTTGTTCCTGTTATACTCCACTTGGTATTTTTTGTTTAGGCTATATTTTTTTACACTTTGTCTAATTTGTTTATTTTACTCTATACTTGGCTTGCTTTGTTTGTGTCGTAATTTCTGTAAACGTTTTTTTTTATCATTTACTTTACAGTGAGAACAGCCGTACAATATCTTTTATAAAAAATCGTATAATACAGCATTTTAGTAATACTATTTGTCGTCTTTTTAAATATTGAATATGTGTAAGAGATAAATAAAATAAGTAAAGAGACACTCCTGAATCGTTTCGAAGTTTAACAAGGCGTGACTTATTAGTCCCCTATGAAATCATCCAAACAATATTTAGCCCTTACTCTCTTTCTCCATTTAGAACTATGAGACGTTAATTTCTATCGTGGCTTGCAGTGTTATCAATGAAGAAGAGTTGATTACGGAGTCAATGAATCCAGCATGGATGAATGAGAAAAGATAAAGTATAAGTTGACAAGAGCTAAAATCCTGTAAATAATCGAACATATTACTCTATGACATCGGTTGTGCTCTTGGAAAGTACGTCTAAGGCATACTCTCACAAAGAGGCAAGTAGCAACAAGTATATTGTTGCGTCATCGAGTCACGTGACTACTGTGACGCAACGTTTCTAGAACTATCATGTACTTTGGCGAATGTTCTAGTTCTTACTAGATATAGGGTAGGCTGGTATATAAAAGAGGGGAATGTAATGTCTGAGTAGATAGTGAGTAATTGAACTGC
>NW_013764785.1:0-856 GCF_000517525.1 Limulus polyphemus
TTGGGATAAAACATAAAATAAAAGAGGAGTTGGGATAAAACATAAAATAAAAGATGAGTTGACCGTCACATTATAACGCCCCCATGGCTGAAAGGGCGAGCATGTTCGGTGACGAGATTCGAAACCACGACCCTCAGATTGCGACTCGAGTGCCCTAACCACCAGGCCTACTCGTGAGCGAATGATCCGATTTGGATATAAACGCTCTTCTGAATGAGTAAGACTGTTATAAAATCTGAACACGGAAGTACTCTTTGATGATAAGTTAGATGAGGAATTATGTAGAAAGGATTTTATGATGTTAAGTAAACGTCAGCAGTTTCGTAGATAATCCAGAGTTGCATCGATCGTGTCTGATCTAAAACTAAGAGTCGAAGATGATGAAGCACCTTAAAACTGTTTTCTGATCTTCACGACAATTGACGTACTTCCCCCAGGGTCCCCGAAAGTGTTCTGTTTCAAGAGTAAATAAAACCAAAATTAAGAGTAACAAATATTTTTATTTCTTCTCGTCATGCGCACGTTTTACTGACGTCACAACAGTACAAACTCCATCGTTAAGCGTACCTTATGTGACATCATTTTAGTGTCTACTGACAGACAAGACACTACTGTATAGTGGTGCGAGTGGTTAAAACAGCTAACCTCCCTGGGCGGCCTTTGCCCCCCCCCCTCCCTTTCGGGGAAATAACAATACTTATCAGTACAAAAAACATCCTGTTAAGGTCTAGAATCCGGGTTTCGATACCCGTAGTAGGCAAGGCACAGGTAGCCCATTGTGTAGCTTTGTGTGTTTAACTTCAAACAAACTGTAATCGTCTTGACGTGTCCTGTTACTCTTACGTCATTTAAATAT
>NW_013764786.1:0-856 GCF_000517525.1 Limulus polyphemus
GCAACAGTGGCAGCTCGAACAGCAAAATAAACAAGAGAAATTACAGCAGTTGTTGGAGGAAAAAGAAAAGAAACAAGAAGAACGAGAAAAGAAACAATAAGAGAGATTACAGCAGTTGTTGGAGGAAAAAGAAAGAAACAAGAAGAACGAGAAAAGAAACAATAAGAGAAATTACAGCAGTTGTTGGAGGAAAAAGAAAAGAAACAAGAAGAACGAGAAAAGAAACAAGAAGAGAAATTACAGCAGTTGTTGGAGGAAAAAGAAAAGAAACAAGAAGAGAAATTACAGCAGTTGTTAGAAGAGAAAGAAAATAAACAAGAAGAGAAGTTACAGCAGTTGTTGGAGGAAAAAGAAAAGAAACAAGAAGAGAGACTACAGCAGTGGCAACTGGAACAAGAAAGGAAACAAGAAGTACAAACCGAAAACATTAGTAAAGTTAAAAGCGAATTAGATACATTAAAGGATGATCTATTGTCTTTTACACAAGGAGGATACATTAACCATCGACTTAATAAGCCCCAGACAATGGCAAGCCCCTTCTAGACCCGCAGTCAAAGTGACTGAAGGAGTCAGTGATGGTGAAGTGGAACCAAATATAGATATCAAGACAGAACAGGTGAAAGACCAAGATTTGAAGCCAATAATTGATTTTCTATAAGCAAGTGTTTTGTGCCCTCCTTGGGAGAAGGTTTCTAGCTTAAGCCCTGTGACAAAGAACTATTGGGCACAATGGGACCAGTTGAAGCTTGAAGATGGTATTATTCTCTGGAGATGGGAAACTGTAGATGGGAAAGTTATACCGAGAAAGTTACAGGAAGTTGTGCTGCGTCAATCCCATGATAGTTTAAAAGGAGGG
>NW_013764787.1:0-855 GCF_000517525.1 Limulus polyphemus
AGTTTGTTCTTTCTCAACTCAACTTTGCAATACACTTAATTTCCACAGTCACTTTAAGTTACACACACGCAATAATTCACAACGATTCACGCACTTTACTTATGGTCACTACCGCGCTTGACTCAATTTTCCGTCTCTGTCTGTCTGCAATTCTATTCCGATTAATTAATTCGCTTTATAGAGGGCACGTAGAAAGGACCAGAGTTGCCACGAACAGACATGATCCTTCTAGAATATCATGACATGTTACTAGCGTCACGTGACTTTTGCTGTCGTAACAAGACCATTTTTTCTTCCTGTAAAGGTATGTACTGTATGTGCTTTACGCTAACTAAAAGTGGAAACAAATGAAAAAAAGGAACTGATTGAAAAGGGGAGAATATATCATATAGTGAGTTTCCTCCTTCTGTAATCAAACTGAAAAGAACACGCTCATATGGAAGAACCATATATTTATTCAAGAATTGAGTACAATATTAAGTTATCCCGTTCAAAACATATAGACAGTGTACCGCACTCGAGACTGCCCAAAAATGATGAATAATACCAGTAAAATATCACACATTTTCTCTCTTAGTTTAAGCCTAAATACTGTTAATATTTTCGTGCTGGATCTAATTGTCCTTCAAATGTGTCTAACGATAGAAGTCGCTAAGTAAATTATTGTATTTTAAATTATATTCCAAACGGCCCCAAAGGAACTCCCTATAGACTATATAGAACCAAACATAATTAGAATATAGCAAAGAGTATTATAATTTCTAACTTAACAAATCATCCTGGGGATCAGCGGAAAATTTAAATACTGTTACGTCAGCGGAAGTCACGCGACGCTGGGAGTCATACACGCTGGAA
>NW_013764788.1:0-855 GCF_000517525.1 Limulus polyphemus
CATGATATTCGAACTTGATAAGCAAGAAATAGAAATATTTGTTACTCTTAGTTTTGGTATTATCTACTCTTGAAACAGAACACTTTCGGGGACACTGTGCAAGTACGTCTAGTTAGAGCACTGTTTGTTTTACAAAACAGACTTTGAAATTGATACCTGCATTTGATTGAACCCTATGAAACCTTAAACAACCGTTTATTGGGATACAAGTTATGAAGTGTATCTGAACAAAAAATACAATGAAACATCTGTTTGAAAATAAGCCTGTTAATACAGACATAATTGTTTGTTTTTGTTTTGTTTTTGAATTTCGCGCAAAGCTACACGAGGGCTATCTGCGCTAGCCGTCCCTAATTTAGCAGTGTAAGACTAGAGGGAAGGCAGCTAGTCATCGCCACCCACCGCCAACTCTTGGGCTACTCTTTTACCAAAGAATAGTGGGATTGACCGTAACATAATAACGCCCCCACGGCTGAAAGGGCGAGCATGTTTGGTGTGAGAGGGATTCGAACCCGTGACCTTCAGATTGCGAGTCGAGTACCTTAACCACCTGGCCATGCCGGGCCTGAACTCTTATTTTAGACGTGACTTATCAAACATTAGTAAGGTTCTTGAAAGGAATGGTTTTCCTATATTACTGAAGAAAATGTTAAACAATTACTAAAGGAAACGAAATACATTTATAATACATCTCCAAGTCAGACAGTTGATAACTATTATCTTATTTTATCTAAGGAATAGATTCTTCGATATTACGGTCTAAAATTGTCTAAATAAGGCCTTCTTTATCTAATTAGGTTTAACCTCAGATACACCTCAGATGTGTCTATAAGAACTCCTTTTAGATGTGTCTAT
>NW_013764789.1:0-854 GCF_000517525.1 Limulus polyphemus
TAAATGGATGGACAGATGAGCAGAAAGCAATGTACCTTGCAACGAGCTTGAAGGGACAACCATTGGAAATACTTGGACAATTGTCAGCAGGCAACAGGCACAACTATAGAGCACTGGTAGCTGGTCTAGAACTCAGGTATGGAACTCAAAATCAGCCCGAAGTCTACAGGGCTAGGTTTAGGACGAGAGTCCGTGTTAAAGGGGAGAGCTTGCAAGAGCTGGTACAGAATTTGGAAAGTCTGGCACACAAGGCCTACCCAACTGCACCACCCAATGTCCTCAAACTGTTGCTGAGGGATCAGTTTCTAGACTCCTTGGACAGTCCACAACTAAAGATACAAGTGAAGCAAGCACACCCCTCTACTATGCAGAAAGCAATGGCCAGAGATCTTGAATTTGAATCCTACGTTAAGTCCAGCACAGAGGTACCAAGGTTGATACAGTCATCAGGATTCAAGGACAGAAAAGGCAGCTTTCAGTGAAGTTTGAGGTACTTTGCTGGCACTGTCACAAAACTGGGCACAAGAGAGCTTAATGCCGGCAACTTCAACACAGGGAAGATGCCACGGCAGGAAAGGCTGCAACACAAAGAGGTTGTTGGAATTGTGGAGAGCAAAGACATATGAGGAGCAAGTGTAAGAAGAATACTACCAATAAGTCGGTTTCGGGAAAACAGTAGTGGTTGGTGTTGAGGGATGCCCACCAACCCCCATTTGTGAAAGTCCCTACAGGTAAGTGTAAAATGGCAAGCACACACAGTGTCTATGTGACAGGAAAGCTGGATGGCAAAAAGTGCAACTTTGTCATAGATTCTGCATCTCAGCAAACCCTTGTGAGTATCAAGGTGCTAGATC
>NW_013764790.1:0-853 GCF_000517525.1 Limulus polyphemus
CTGCCACTAGATTTTGTCGATTTTGATAACGGTCTTTTTAGTAATTCTTATACTAGATTTTTACATTCATAATGGTCTTTATAGTCTTTTTTTCACTAGATGTTTTCGACTTTGATAACAGTCTTTTTATCTTACTGCAATAATATTTTGTCGATTTTGAGAACGGTCTTTTTAGTAATTCTTACACTAGATTTTGTTGACTTGGATAACTCTCTTTTTAGTCCTTCTCCACTAGATTTTGTTAACTTTGATAACGATCATTTTAATAATCCTTACACTAGGATTTTTGACATTCATAATGGTCCTTTTAGTCCTATTTACACTAAATTTTTTGACATTCATAATGGTCTTTTTGTTCTTACATTATATAATAACGACTTTGATAACTGTATTTTTAGTAATTCTTACACTAGATATTTTGACATTCATAATGGTCTTTATCGTCTTTCTTTTTCTAGATTTTGTTGACTATGATAATGGTCTGTTTAGTCCTTCATCCACTAGATTTTGTTAATTTTGATAACGCTCGTTTTAATAATTCTTACACTAGGATTTTTGACATTCATATTGGGCTTTTTGTCCTTCTTACATTATATATTTTCGACTTTGATAACTGTATTTTTAGCTCTTATTCCACTAGATGTTGTCGACTTTGATAACGGTTTTTCAATCTTTCTGGCACTAGATTTTGTCGACTTTGATAATTGTCTTTTTAGTCCTACTTACACTAAATTTTTTGACATCCATAATGGTCTTTTGTCCTTTTTACATTATATATTTGCGACTTTGATAACGGTCTTTTAAATCTTTCTGCCACTAGATTTTGTCGACTTTGATAATGGTTTTTTAGACC
>NW_013764791.1:0-850 GCF_000517525.1 Limulus polyphemus
GACCTAGCTGTGCTGATATAGAGCTGACATTGCTCAATACCACACTTTTCAACTGATTCTTTTATGAATTTTGGTATTAAATTTGAGCTCATAAGTCTTACATTACAGCGTTATGTTACGTCAAATATCTCACGAAGATAAAACTCGGGAAAACTTAACTTCACGATCACAATATTTATATCACAATCATTAATAACTTTCGTAATAGACAAAAACCATAAAGAATAATACAATTCTTTTTTTATTCACAAGGGGTTTTTGTTGTGATATGGTTATGAATAGCTAATTACTAACAGAAGAATTAAAATGCACAGAAAGACATCATGATTAAATTAGAAAAAATAATAATAACTATACAGAAAATATACTCATTATACTATGGAACAAAATAAAAAGTTTAATGTTTGTAGTATGGGTAAGTTTGGTGAATGTTCCTTTATATGTATATATATATATATATATTGTTACGTCTCTGGTCATTTGTTAATTTCCCGTAGAAATTCTTTTCGAGAAACTTCAGCGATACAAGTCCTTTCTCAATTCTTTATTCTTTCTCAATACAACTTTGCAATACACAGTATTTCCACAGTCACTTTAAACCAATAGATAATTAACAATAACTTAATTAAATGTACAGAATTTACAAACACAAAATTAAAATAAACAGAGTCTCTTAATTTTATGGGACGTATCTTCTTCGGTAATGGTCTCCGTATCCTTGGCTTCTGCTTCACATGGGGTTCATCTGCTCCATCAGGAAATGTCCTGTTATCTGCAACAGTCACATCAGTGGTAGTAACTTCATTAAGGGCTTCACTGTTTTCCTTCTCAAAACCGGGTAAAGTTTCTT
>NW_013764792.1:0-854 GCF_000517525.1 Limulus polyphemus
GTGCGTGCGTGTGCGCGCATGCGTTTGTATATGTGTGTGTGTATATATATATATATATATATATTTATATCACCTTATTTTGTTTCAGTTGTTTGTAAGCATTGTTATACACGTATATTTGTTACATTGTCACGTCACGTGTCCTTCGATTTAGAATGTTTTCATTTATCGATTTACTGTTCAATTAGTGATACCTGAAGAAAGGCATTGCCCGAACCGTTGTATCCACAATTATATATATTAAGATATATATATATATATATATATTAACTCCTTAGTGGTTTGACCTATAACATACTTCTTTTTTACCTTTTCAATAACCACTACGCGTAATTTCCCACAAAGTTTTATCTGAATTATGTAACTGAGCTTCTCAAAAATTAGTGAGGACCGTCTACCACTAACACATTACTCTCGTTTCTGAGCAGCATTCCGTATAGTATTTTGCACCAATGTTGCCAATCAGCATTTGCTCAGTAATGTGCAAATATGCTGATGTCACGGACGTTTGTGTAGAAGATCTAACGACACTGTGGTTCAGGATATGTCAATATGTGGGTTTCAATGGTCCGTTTCCTTCAGGGATTGGAATACATTGCTATACTCGTTGTTCCTTAGACAATTCGGCTTTATCCTAGTTCAGTGGTTCCCAACCTTGGGTCCACGTAGGTAATACCATCTCATTAAACAAGTAAGTTTTTTAATACTGATGTTCTTTTTAATTGCACTTTCAGTTATATATGTCTTTTATTTGATGGCGAAAAGTAGGAGAAGGAGTTAATTATAAGTTAATAAAAACAGTTTGTTGGGTAGGCGGAACCGTGCTAATTACGTGTCAAAATCATTGTAGCTTT
>NW_013764793.1:0-854 GCF_000517525.1 Limulus polyphemus
TTAAAAGAAAACAAATATACTAAATATACCATGAGGTGCGTCCAACACAAACGATGCGACTTTGGTAACTAATCTCATACCATAACTCAAAGATGGGAGGGGGGGGGGTCAGAGTTCAGCGGAATATCTAATATTTTGTTCTTTGTAAACGTGTATTAATTGTATACTTTAAAACATCGCTGTAAACGTTCGCTTTTTTTTAGTTTCTAGGACAACTTGCGTTGTTACTTCTGCCACCTAAGATGACGGAGGTTATGTTTTCATCCCTTTGTGTGTGTTTGTCAGTAAGATTTCTCGAAAAAAAGTTGGTATACATTTGGACTAAGACCCAACTTAGAAGTGATTAGTTTTTGGAGGGTCAAGGTAAAAGGTCAAAGTCACAGCAAGGTCACAAAAATCCCTATCTGTTAACATGGGAACCGATTTTTCACACTATTTTTACTCTATAACTCAGTCAGAAATGATCGAATTGTGATGAAACTTCGTGGACTTATGTAGAATATCATTCCTTATTTTCCTGCAAAAAATGATCCGTATCTATTGATAAAGACGGATATACGACACATTTTCGTATTTTTAAGGGCTGAATGTGATCAATGCTGCGTTACGGAGGTGTACGCTCTACTGAGTGTCTCTGTAGTTGATTACACAGGCTTGCGAATTTAAACTTCATAAAAGATGTTTGGTTTTAATAACGGATTTTCTATAATTCAGCTACGCAGATTTCGAAAATAATCTTCATTTTTTTTCTATCGCGTAAGGATTTTTTTTACAAATCGGGAAGAAAAACAAATTTACTTAGATCAAATTATTATTTCCTTTACCACAATGGACATTTTTTTATTATTATGTTT
>NW_013764794.1:0-856 GCF_000517525.1 Limulus polyphemus
ATGTTATAAATACACCTCTGGTTACCGCAAGACTTCCTATATTTGTAAAACTAAATGACATTTCCACGTCCGCATCAACGAACATATGGGAGTATCACTTAGGTTAGGTAACATCCTCTTATATCCACCCAATTCAGAAGTTCGAATCACGGATGTGAAACTGAACATCAGGTAATCCAATCAGGATTTGCCATTATATCTAATGGTAATCCTGTCCATGAGCTATTACAGAAAGTCTATCCTTAAAATAAATCTTCCCTGCTTTAGATATAAAACGTCTTCTTATACACTTAATTGTTTTGTTTGCTTCTAGTCGAGCCCAATGAGCTACCTGCGCTGTGTTCACCAGGAGTACCCAAATCCTGTTTCTATTGTTATATGTCCGCAGACTTACTGACTGGGAGGCTAATTTCTTTTTCAAACAACTTTTTAGATAAAGAACTTTATAGATGTAATGCTTATTTTTTAAAAAGTAAAAGTTTTAATTTTATTTCCTCTACTCCATTGATACTGTTTCTAGATAGCCAATAATATTTTTGGTTGATTTTGTGCCTAATTTCCGTTGTTTTCTTATGCTTTATGATGATGTAAGTAAAGAGATGAAACATAGCATGGCCATAGTTATCTCCGCCATCATGGCCAGGTGGTTAGGGTACTCGACTCGCAATCTGAGGGTCGCGGGTTCGAATCCCAGTCACACCCAACATGCTCAATCTGGGGGCGTTATTATGTGACGGTCAATCCCACTATTCGTTGGTAAAAGAGTAGCCTAAGAGTTGTCGCTGGGTGGTGATGACTACCTTCCCTCTAGTCTTACACTGCTAAATTAGGGACGGCTAGCGCAGATAGCCTTCGT
>NW_013764795.1:0-855 GCF_000517525.1 Limulus polyphemus
GTTGTTTTTTCACTCCCGTCTCAGTTGTGTGTTGTTTTTTTCACTCCCGTCTCAGTTGTGTTTTTTTTTCTCGAGCCTGCACGTGTAAGAAGTCAAACTCACGTTCCCAGCAACCACTGCAGCAGGTGTTCGAAACGCAATGTCCTTGGCTTTTGGTGATACGGTCGCTTGATTTTTAGGGGTCGATGGGAAAGTGTATTGTGTTAAAATGTTTTGTTGGGAATGGTTACAGACAGGAAAAGGCTCGGGTATAGTATGGGCTTGTTTGCCTGTACATTTTGCTAGGTCTCATTTAACTGTAGGATTGGAGAAGTGTGAAGGTTATCTGAGACGTTTGGATTTGTGTGTGTGTGTGTGTGTGTGAACAATAAAGTATAACATTGTTTAAATGCAATTGAACGATTCCCGATTTTCCCAACTTCGGCTTAAATAACGCTCGAGACTAATGAATTTTCTCTCGTGATTTTATAAATATGTTGTGAGTATAATGGATGGAGAAAATCCACCTAGGCACTCCCACTCCCTGACATGGAAACACTCGGTAATGTGACCGTGCCCAGGATCCCGATAAAAACAAAAAAGGAATCGACAGTACATTAGGTTACACCATTCTTGAAGACTTGTGTGATGGGGAAGAAACAGGAAAAAAAAAAATGAAAAGGGATAAAAAGAATGCGTCTTATGAATAAATGACGATATGTGGTGAGGGACCAACCACTCGATTCTTAAGTCCAGTAGATCTTCAGCCGATTGGTCCAACACTCCTTGGGCCCGGCATGGCCACGTGGTTAGGGCGCTCGACTCGCAATCTACGGGTCGCGGGTTCGAATCCCCGTCACACCAAACATGCTCGCC
>NW_013764796.1:0-3151 GCF_000517525.1 Limulus polyphemus
ATACTAGGAGCATTAGCTGTGGACTTGTACTATAGTTGTCTTGAGTTTCAATAGATACTAGGAGCATTAGCTGTGTACTAGTACTTTAGTTGTGTTGAGTTTCTATAGATACTAGGAGCATTAGCTGTGTACTAGTACTTTAGTTGTGTTGAGTTTCTATAGATACTAGAAGCTTTAGCTGTGGACTAGTACATTAGTTGTCTTAGGTTTCTATAGATACTAGAAGCTTTAGCTGTGTACTAGTACTTTAGTTGTGTTGAGTTTCTATAGATACTAGGAGCTTTAGCTGTGTACTAGTACTTTAGTTGTGTTGAGTTTCAATAGATACTAGGAGCATTAGCTGTGGATTAGTACTTTAGTTGTGTTGAGTTTCTATAGATACTAGGAGCATTAGCTGTGTACTAGTACTTTAGTTGTGTTGAGTTTCTATAGATACTAGAAGCTTTAGCTGTGGACTAGTACTTTAGTTGTCTTAGGTTTCTATAGATACTAGGAGCATTAGCTGTGTACTAGTACTTTAGTTGTGTTGAGTTTCTATAGAAAGTAACTCTAAGAGATCCTCTCAGCTAAGTATGTAGAAATAAAGTAACTCTAAGAGATCCTCTCAGCTAGGAAACTGGAAGCAAAACCAAGTCTAGGATATCCACTAAGTTAGTTAACTGAACAAATGTAATATACATGTATATTACGTGTGATTGTTTGGGTGTCAAAAATTGATTTTTGTTATTTCTTATTTTCTAATATATCAATAAATAAATATTAGATATTTGCACTTACTTTGTGATGCACATTTCCATTAATATTCTCAGTGTTGGGTAGTTGTTCCAAGCTACACTACCTATAAAAATCCAACACAATTAAAGTAGCAGTCCACAGCTAAAGCTTCTAGAGATCCTCTCAGCTAAGTAAGTAGAAATAAAGTAACTCTAAGAGATCCTCTCAGCTAAGTAAGAAGAAATTTAGAGTTACTTTATTCCTACTTACCTAGCTGAGAGGATCTCTTAGAGTTACTTTTCTTAGCTGAGAGGATCTCATAGTTATTTTATTTCTTCTTACTTAGCTGAGAGGATCTCTTAGAGTTACTTTATTTCTACTTACCTAACTGAGAGGATCACATAGTTATTTTATTTTTACTTACCTAACTGAGAGGATCTCTTAATTACTTTATATCTACTTACCTAGCTGAGAGGATCTCATAGTTATTTTATTTCTACTTACCTAACTGAGAGGATCTCTTAATTACTTTATTTCTACTTACCTAGCTGAGAGGATCTCATAGTTATTTTATTTCTACTTACCTAGCTGAGAGTATCTCATAGTTATTTTATTTCTACTTACCTAACTGAGAGGATCTCATAGTTATTTTATTTCTACTTACCTAGCTGAGAGGATCTCATAGTTACTTTATTTCCATTTAACTAGCTGAAAGGATAACTTAGTTACTATATTTCCATTTAACTAGCTGAGAGTATATCTTAGTTACTATATTTCCATTTAACTAGCTGAGAGTATATCTTAGTTACTATATTTCCAGTTAACCCAGCCACAGTGAATGGGTTAACCAGCTGAGAAAATCTCTTAGTTACTTAGTTTCCAGTTAGCTAGCTGTGAGATCCCTTAGTTACTTTATTTTCAGTTAACTAGCTTAGAGGATCCTTTAGTTACTTTATTTATTATTAACTGGCTGAGAAGATTTTATAGTCACTTTATTTCATTATCTAGCTGATAGGATCACTTAGCTTAGTTTTAGTCTTGTTTAAATAAAGGGGGATCTTTTAAATCTGTTTGACTTTCAGTGAACACTGTTGTTAATAGTTTAAATGTGGTTCATTTTTGTTTTCTCAAAGTGTAACTTGTTGTAAGAATGTACATAATTTTACTGTCATATTGTTTTCCACAGAGTAATTTTTGAAAGTATAATATATAAACATTTTTACCCAGCCACTTCACATTTCCTCCACCAACCATGGCATCAGGGGAGAAAGCAGAAGAGATGTGTGCTGGAGAGTTACAGGTAAGATTTAATGTTTGTGGTGCAAGGCATACTTTTTTATTGTGTGGGCATCACATTGCCTAGGTACTATGTGGTTTGAAGATGTGAATGGATTTAACTATAGTATATGTGTGTGTGTGTATCCATAATCAGTTAAAAAGTCATTTATTCACAGTTATTGCATAATAGTAATAGTACAATATTTTGCAGATATTTTTTCTCCTCCTTTTTTATTCATTTCACCTACTTTGTCATCAATAGAATTTTAATGAATGGTCTTGAGCTGATGTTTCTTCAAATGTATATGAATAAAATGAACAGTAGAGTAAAGTACTGTATTAAACTACGTACTTAAACACAAACTAGTAACTTTGTCACTGTTAAGCTACCACTTCATTATAGTATAGTATTAAACTAGTTACTTCAGCTCAACAGTGATAATACTATACTATAATGAAGTGGTAAACTAGTTACTTCATCAATGTTGAGCTACCACTTCATTAATGTATTGTATTAATATGCTACTGTGTTTAAAAGCTAGTAGAATGGCAGATGATGCAATATCAGTTATATTTGATGGATGTACAAGTATTATCACATGTTTTTAATATTTTGAGATAATCCATGGACAGATATGCCATCAGTTTATTTGATTCATCACAAAAATAATAGCTGATTGGAATGGATAAGATAGGGCAATAACCAATTAGGTTGGATATTTGCCCATCTTTTTAGCAAAGAAAGCACCTTGTCAAGAATAAAAATTGTTTGTTGGATTCCATTATAATGTTTTTTGACATATTTCACAAAATACACAGTTTATAGTTTTCCTTTTTCATGTGCAGTATTTCAGCTGTTGGTTAAATGATGACATGGGATTTTCTTTTCAGATTGCTCAGTTGGAAAAACATGAAATTTTGGAGTTTGAGAGCCATCTGGCTGCAGCCTCAACGAAAGTTGCTATCACAGAATCTAACAGTCTGCTTTTATCCAAGTTACTTTCCATGAACCCTCTGTGAGTTTTAAAGTTGTCACAAGTAAACTACTATTAACTGTGGAATCTGATTTAGAGAAGAAAATCTTAAAACTGAATTGAACATTTGATACAATGTGTGCCCTATAAAAGTACTGAAAGTTGTATGTTCATTGTGTTATATA
>NW_013764797.1:0-854 GCF_000517525.1 Limulus polyphemus
GTGATAGAGAAGACGTGTGGGTGTATTGTGTGTGCTTCTAGTATATTTGTGTGTTGTACATATGTGTTTATATATTTATATTTAAATCTGGAACACTAATTCAATACACGGATTAAACCCGAACAGGCGACTTTGGATATCAGAGCGCTTTTTTTGTTTACGTACCTGCAATGAAGTTTCCAAGAAAAGCGGTTTACGAGCCTTCTGCAGCGATCGTGTTTAAACCGGTTTGAAGAGTGCCGTATATAAGAGGGACTGACTTCAGTGAATTATGTCATATATTTTGCATATTTGAGTGTTTAAAGAGTTCACAAGAGGTAAGCATATAATATTTTCAAACTTTGATACTTATTTAAGCCCTATATTTTAATCACTCAAAAAACGACTTACTTAAATTAACGAAGATTTTAATTAAATTAGTATCAAATTCTTAATATTATATTTGCCTATTAAAATTCTTAATATTTCTATTGAATATGATCTTAATTATTTTTTATGAAGCTCTTCTAATTATCTTACATAATAAATTTTAAATACATTGGGAAATTATAAAAATTGCTTAATCAAATAACTTATTGCTAACGTCGCCTTCTTTAATAACTTTTTGGAAAATAAACCTGTTTGTTGTCTTTATTTTTTGTGTATTCACTGTATTGTATTGAATAAAATGGTTATGCGGCCTGCGTTTGTCATTCTCTCAGTTATCTAGCCCGCTGTGAAAAAAGTTTGGTGACCACTGTATTGAGAGATAACTGAACTTCCAAGTATTTTTTCTTAATTTTTTTCTCCATCTACTGTGAGATAACTGAACTTCCAAGTATTTTTTCTTATTTTTTTTCTTCCTATCTACTGAG
>NW_013764798.1:0-850 GCF_000517525.1 Limulus polyphemus
CTGCTGTACGGCACAGCAGCAAGAAGATGACTCGTAGAGTTATGAGTGAGTTCTAACATTTGCAATTTAAGACACAATTTTATGAGAGAGAGCAATTTTTACAAATTTGAGTAAGATTTTTAAGTGTTTAATATTTAGCTAAATGTGATTTATTTTCTAATATTTTTCATATGTTATTTCACTCAGAATGTTACGAATATTTGTTTTAGTTTTGTGTCTATGAATTTACCAAGACTTTTCCCCAAACTCGTTTCAAATTCTTGATAATCCGTTAGAAAAACATAAGCTGAACTCCCATTGAAACCGTATTGAAAACAATATACACTTGGACATTTCCAAATAAATAAACTGTTTCTATTATGTTTTTTTGTCAGATAAACATTTTTCGATACTTTTGCCGTTACAGCCAACATTTATAATATTAATTTAAAATAATAAAATTATTCCATAATGTTGTAATTTTCAATATATAGAATGGATGTAGTTACTTCTTTGATTTGTTGTTTTATATAAAATCCGTTACAGTTGTGTTAGACTAATCATCTTCGATTTAGAGGTTTCGCATAAATTTGTGTCTTTTTGTTTTCTTCACTTATTATCAGGCCAGGCATGGCCAGGTGGTTAGGGCCCCGGCATGGCCACGTGGTTAGGGCGCTCGGCTCGCAATCTGCGGGTCACGGCTTCGAATCCCCGTCACACCAAACATGCTTGCCCTTTCAGCCGTGGGGGCGTTATAATGTGACGGTCAATCCCGCTATTCGTAGGTAAAAGAGTAGCCCAAGAGTTGGCGGTGGGTGGTTATAACTAGCTGCTTTCCCTCTAGTCTTACACTGTTAAATTAGGAACGGCT
>NW_013764799.1:0-855 GCF_000517525.1 Limulus polyphemus
CATATTTAATGGACGTATCTTACTGAATCTAGTTAATTTTGTTAGAAACATATTTAATGGGCGTATTGTACTGAATCTAGTTAATTTTGTTAGAAATATATTTAAATAGATTGTGAAAATTATGCATTTCCTACCATTTTTACTATATTTAAATTTTAAAGTCTGTTCCGTTTTAGTGATGGAGTTGATATTATTACTGTGCTGAATATATAGTATTGCTTACAAACAGGTTAACGTTCATTTGGAACGCCTGGTAATAACTAGAATTTCGAAACTATTGAGCAGAATTTGAATCCGTGCGATGTCGTAAAATATTCCTCGCACTTAAGCTGTGGGTGTATTATACGAGTGAAAATTAATAACGTAACATAGCGGTAGGGGGCTACTGACTAGTTGCCTCTCTTCTGCTCAGTAGTTCAACATTACGGGTGGCACCAGATAACCTTAATAGTTTTGCCATAAATACAAAATCAAAATACAAGATTTTTCATGAATACAAAATACAAGCCTTGCTATAAGTAGAAAGCACATATTTATATCTGCTAGCCCCCCCAGTGGCACAGCGGTATGTCTGCGGACTTACAATGCTAGAAACCGGGTTTCTATACCCGTGGTGGGAAGAGCACAGATAGCCCATTGTGTAGCTTTGTGCTAAACAAACATATCTGTTAATATATGTTTTTGCTTTTCAAAGATAGAATATATATATTAAGTGCTTCCACTAAACTTATTTTGAACACAAGGAACCGCTTGTTTTCTTAGTTTAATTGGAACATTTGTCATACTTTAACATTTAAGTCTTGTCATGTGATAGAAATAACGTCGTTCATTGTGTTACGAGGTTTACAAGTATGA
>NW_013764800.1:0-852 GCF_000517525.1 Limulus polyphemus
ATTTCTCTCGGAAAGCCTACTCTGCAAAATATTTCCAGGAGGGCTTTTGCTACTCTGTCTCTGTCTCTATCTTCACCAATGCTATTGCTTCCAGATAATGTGTGGCACAGTCAACACTGTCAGCATATACCAGTTGCTCCAGTCAGACACAGGCGCTAGTGGCCCAATTAAGTCCACAGCTACCCTGTTGAATGGCTTTTCTATGAGAGTCATCTCCCCCAAGGGCACTTTAGCTACCTTCCCTCTAGGTATTGTACTTTGGCAGATGTCACATGACCTGCAGATATTCTGAGGAAACGACATCGTATTTTTCAAATTAGGATCTGTCTAGAAGATGAAAAATACGACAGATATTCCTCGTCTAAAGATAATGATTCTGTATAATCACTTGATTTATAATTAAAGGTCTTTTTTCAGGACCATCAAATTATGATAATGAAAATGTCATGAATGTACATTTAGTGTTTTGTATAGTTACGTATAGTGAAAGAATAGATAACAGTGACATACAAAATCCATTCTCCATTAATTAAGTTAGACTTCATACTGAATATACAATTTGTCTTGGTTGTAAAGTATATTCTGTAATGATAAACGCCATTCCTAAAATGTGAAAGAAAAATGTATCATTTCTTGTAGACCATATATTTTATTATGAGAACAGTATAAACAATAAAATTGAGATATTTTGTCAAGTACTTTTTATTGATAAAAACAACTATTTACAAATATCTCTTTATATTATTCCATAGTAGCACACATTATAATTGTCAACTCTATATAGCAAAATTGATACAGTACTTATTTGCTACTGAACTTTGTCAAAATACATGAACTGTAGATAACCTTTTT
>NW_013764801.1:0-855 GCF_000517525.1 Limulus polyphemus
TTTACTTACGGCTTGACCCGATTATCTCCGTTATCAATTTATCTGACGGCTTACATACTAAAAAAGAGGGCGTCTAGCAAACTCTGAGACATTCGTGAGATTCCCCGATCATTCTAGAATCTCATCACGTGTTACCAGCGTCACGTGACATTCGCTGTCGTAACAATACTGTACAAGCTGAGGTGCCTGTCCTTTATCCGGGTTATAAACGTTAAACAAATGTGTGGGTGGATGATATGATAAGTATAACAAAAATAATATATTTCACCCAATTTATTTATAACATAACACAGTATATATTATTGCCTCACCGAAAGGTTTGTATAAGCTTTAAGAACTCACTATGTATATACTTAAAACATTGTATACACTGTTTGATACTATCGCACTCTCTGAGATACATAAGAAGTCTTTGCCCCCCCCCCCACTGTGTATATGTTTTGTTATAGAACATTTGATAAAGTTTTTTTTTGTTTTGGTGTAATCTATGAATTTAGTTATCGTTAACTTGCACAAAAAGTATATATGTTCAATAACAGCAATAATGGGGATAGAGGGGGTTATGAACCACCCCACTAACATGACCCTTGTTCCAAACTATCATCCCACAAAGTTTGGTTGAAATTGGCCTAGCGTCCTAGGAGTATTTGGATAATGGACAGACAGACACACAGATTTTTGTGCTTTATATGTACATATACTTAGTTTATAAATGTCACTACTATTTGCGAATTGACATTTGGGCTGAAAAATCTACTTCATTTTAAGTATATTTGGCAATTTAAAATCTTCCGTTTGTCTACCTCACAGATGTATAAATTATTGTGTTGTTTTATTTAATTACCTCACAGATGT
>NW_013764802.1:0-2141 GCF_000517525.1 Limulus polyphemus
GACACAAGATTTAACGATACTGTGTACTGTCAGTAAGAAAACACAAGATTTAACAATAATGTGTACTGTCAATAAGAAGACACAAGATTTAACGATACTGTGTACTGTCAATAAGAAGACACAAGATTTAACAATACTGTGCACTGTCAATAAGAAGACACAAGATTTAACAATACTGTGTACTGTCAATAAGAAGAAACAAGATTTAACGATACTGTGTACTGTCAATAAGAAGACACAAGATTTAACGATACTGTGTACTTTCAATAAGAAGACACAAGATTTAACAAAACTGTGTATTGTCAATAAGAGGACAAACGATTTAACAATACTGTGAACTGTCAATAAGAAGTCACAAGATTTAACGATACTGTGTACTGTCAATAAGAAGACACAAGATATAACGATACTGTGTACTTTCAATATTAAGACACACGATTTAACGATACTGTGTACTAATTGTTAAATCTTGTGTTTTCTTACTGACAGTACACAGTATTGTTAAATCTTGTGTCTTCTTATTGACAGTACACAGTATCGTTGAATATTGTGTCTTCTTATTGAGTTGAATATTGTGTCTTCTTATTGACAGTACACAGTATCGTTAAATCTTGTGTCCTCTTATTGACAGGACACATTATTGTTAAATCTTGTGTCTTATTATTAAGAGTACACAGTATCGTTAAATCTTGTGTCTTATTATTAAGAGTACACAGTATCGTTAAATCTTGTGTCTTCTTATTGACAGTACACAGTATCGTTAAATCTTGTGTCTTTTTATAGATAGTACACAGTATTGCTAAATCGTGTGTCTTCTTATTGAGAGTACACAGTATTGTTAAATATTGTGTCTTCTTATTGACAGTACACAGTATAGTTAAATCTCGTGTCTTCTTATTGACAGTACACAGTATTGTTAAATCTTGTGTCTTCTTATTGACAGTACACAGTATAGTTAAATCTTGTTTGTTCTTATTGATAGTACACAGTATTTATAAATCTTGTGTCTTCTTATTGACAGTACACAGTATTGTTAAATCTTGTGTCTTCTTATTGACAGTACACAGTATTCTTAAATCTTGTGTATTTTTATTGACAGTACACAGTATTGTTAAATCTTGAGTCTTCTTATTGAGAGTACACAGTATTGTTAAATCTTATGTCTTCGTAGTGACAGTACACAGTATAGTTAAATTTTGTGACTTCTTATTGACAGGACACATTATTGTTAAATCTTCTGTTTTCTTACTGAGAGTACACATTATCGTTAAATCTCGTGTGTTCTTATTGATAGTACACAGTATTTATAAATCTTGTGTCTTCTTATTGAAAGTACACAGTATCGTTAAATCTTGTGTTTTCTTTTTGACAGTACACAGTATCGTTAAATCTTGTGTCTTCTTATTGACAGTACACAGTAAATCTTCTGTCTCCTTATTGACAGGACACATTATTGTTGTGTACTGTCAATAACAAGACACAAGATTTAACTATACTGTGTACTGTCAAAGAGAAGACATAAGATTTAACAATACTGTGTACTCTCAATAAGAAGACACACGATTTAGCAATCACACGATTTAGCAATACTGTGTACTATCTATAAAAAGACAAAAGATTTAACGATACTGTGTACTGTCAATAAGAAGACAGAAGATTTAATGATACTGTGTACTGTCAATAAGAAGACACAAGATTTAACGATACTGTGTACTGTCAATAAGAAGACACAAAATTTAGCAAAACTATGTATTGTCAATAAGAGGACACACGATTTAACAATACTGTGTACTGTCAATAAGAAGACACAAGCTATAACAAAACTGTGTATTGTCAATAAGAGGACACACGATTTAACAATACTGTGAACTGTTAATAAGAAGACACAAGATTTAAATATACTGTGTACTTTCAATAATAAGACACAAGATTTACCGTTACTGTGTACTGTAAATAAGAAGACACAAGATTTAACTATACTGTGTACTGTCAATAAGAAGACACAAGATTTAACAATACTGTGTACTGTCAGTAAGAAAACACAAGATTTAACAATAATGTGTCCTGTCAATAAGAGGACACAAGAATTAACGATACTGTGTACTTTCAATAAGAAGAAACAATATTCAACGATAATGTGG
>NW_013764803.1:0-1525 GCF_000517525.1 Limulus polyphemus
GATCGATTAGTATCTTTAGTAGTATCTAATCCGGAACGATTTATATTGATCGATTAGTACCTTTTCGTAGTGCCTGATCCGGGACTATTTAAGGTGAAACCAGAAAAAAGTGTGCTAAACTTTGCACCGACTAGAACAATTCCTTCTTTATGTCCGAGCATTACCTAATGATTAGCCTGCTGGGCTGCGTAACCAAAGGCCCAAAGTTTGAATCATGCTTCGTAAATTCAGCTCTGAGAATAGTATTACTTCAACAGTTAATTCGCTGTTCGTTTAAGAGTAGCCAATTAGGTGACAGGTGCTGCTGACTAGTTCTCCTCTCTCTCTAGTCAAAAATTCACCAATCAGGTTGTTTTTCAATAGTAATTTTCATCGAAATAATAAAATTACACTTTTAAATAATAATTAGATATTAGAATTGGTTTCGAGCATGAAGATGAAAGGAAGAATATTACAAAAAACAAGTTATAATTTTATATTCTGCATTACTTCTCATGATTTATTTATTGAAGAAACTGAGATAAGGAAAAGTTTAAAAATTTGTTACACTATATTTTAATCCACCTATTTCATGCGAAATTTTAGCATCAACAGGGAGCTATTGCCAATCAGTGGATCAAAGGTAAGTCAGAGGGCTTATGAAACTACAAACCTGGTTTCGATACCCGTGGTGGGCAGAGCACAGATAGCCCATTGTGTAGCTTAGTGCATAAATTCAAACAAACAAACTCTATTTATCACAATTTAACATTATTCTAATATTCAATATTTAGGAAAAGAAAAATTTGATCATAATGATTTGAGTATCTCTTGAGTAGGTGTTGGTGTTATGCGTTGGCTTAAGAATTAGCAATATTTTGTTTTACCGTAGATATGTTTTAATTTTGCGAAATCTTGCAGTATCGCTCACAGTTATTTTACCATTTCTCTTCATGTCATAAAACACGGGTTTTTCCAGAACTTTAATTTCTTTATTGTTTTCCTTCTTGAATGGAGAGTGAGATAGTGCACGTGTATCATTTTATCTATATAATCAACCAACCAAGAATCTTATGCAATAAGTTGAAAGTCTTCGTCGTGAGGCTGACTGTTGGTGGGTGAAAAATATGCCGTGAAAATGAACGTGCTTTTACTTTAAACTAACCTGGCATATGTGCTTTTACGGCATGGCTTCTTCTCAACTAATAAGTCTCTTTGTATATTATGACTATCGTTTCATTCCACATTAAAATGTCATTCGTTAGTTTAAAATAAAATTGGAACTACAGTAATGTTTGACCTGTTTCCCAGTTTTTCGGTAAGATTTGAAACAAAAGACTCCCACGGAGAGCAGTATCATAAAGGCAGATAAGCAGCTGAAGCAGTAGAAATCAATATAAGCTGGGAAAGAAGCCTAGCATGTGATGTTACATATGTCACGTGGGGTAGATAGAAGCCCAGAACTAAGCCTACTTTATCTTAACTAAAGAGTGAGGGATATAGCATAAAAATATAAGAAATAATAATAAAAGCTGGGAGAATTTTT
>NW_013764804.1:0-855 GCF_000517525.1 Limulus polyphemus
CTGATTTGGTATTGCATATGCCTCAGGCCACTTGGTAAAATAATCCATCATCACACAAATGTACCTGATTCCAGCACGCGTTTGGGGCAAAGGACCAGCAATATCAATGGCTACTCTTTCCATTGGTGTGCCGACTTGATATAACTTCATTGGATCATGTCCCTTATGCTTGGGTCCCCCTTTTAGCACAACATGTACTACAGTTCCTGCACCATTCTTCCACATCTTGTCTCATACTTATCCAGTAAAATCTCTGTCGTAAGTGACTCAATGTCTTCTTAACTCCGAGATGTCCTCCTGTTAAACTATCATTGGATTGATGCAGCACAACTTCCCGCAACTTTCTCGGAATAACTGTTTGCCAGGTTGTCACTTACCAAATCTGCAGTTTCCCATCTCCGGAGAAGAATACCATGTTCAAACTTCAACTGGTCCCATTGTGCCCAATAGTTCTTTGTCACAGGGCTTAAGCTAGACACCTTCTCCCAAGCAGGGCACAGAACACTTGCTTGTAGAAAATCAATTATTGGCTTCAAATCTTAGTCTTTCTCCTGATCTGCTTTAATTTCTATATTTGGTTCCATTTCACCATCATCAACTACTTTAGTCATTTTGACTTCAGCTTGATGGTACCTGGTTAGCTCAACCTCTCTTTTGCAGCAATGTCTGTATTCATTTTTACGGGGTCCTCGGCTCAGTCCATCGGCATTTCCATGAGATTTTCTTTCTCTATATTCAATATCATAATTATACTGGCCTATCTTTCCAATCCAACGGGCCAGTTGTCCCTCTGAGTTCTTTGATTATCTTAACCAGTATAATGCAGCATGGTCTGTCCTGATGGTAAACTTGGTG
>NW_013764805.1:0-1049 GCF_000517525.1 Limulus polyphemus
AATATCTTTAAAATTTTATATGAAGTATTTTTTTAACACAACAAAAGCTTACTAATAGAATATTGCTCTTCCTTTTCAAATACAATATAAAATGTTAACTTGTACATGAAAATATATTGTATATTAAATTTTCTATTTCAGAAATTTATCTAATTTTTTGAAGTTTTTAATTAACCGTGTATACAAATTACAGATAAAGCATTGGGCGTTATTGGGGAGAATAAGGTTTTATGCCTGTTGTTTTATGTTTTTTTTTAACTTCTGCTGTGCAAGTTTTTCCACTTCAATGGATAATACTGACGGCCCCTCCTCTCATATTTGGAGCGTTCTGTCCTTTGCCTCCAGACAAGGTCGTTTAAGGATAGCTCTGCAATGAATACTTATTTTTGGAAAGAGCAGTCAAATACTCATCGAACCCCCGACCGAATTTTACAAACCAAATAAGTGCAGTTTACCTCTGTAGACAGTAAATAATTCTTAACTGATTCTCCGATACAAGCCGACACTGAAACTACTATCTGTTTCGACTCTTCACAAGCATGCCAAAGGAGAACAACTATGGGAACAGAACTTCTATGTTAGAAAAAAAGAACAGCATTTATACAATTATGTTTATCTGCATGCAATAATCTCTTGGTTTTGAAAGCTGTAGATGTAGAAGTTATTTGTGGGAAGGGGGGCTCCTATTTATCATATAGTGACGGATATTATTTATGGTTTGCCTTTCAAAATGTCAATATACATAGATATTGTTTTCACTAATTACCGACAAACACTGACTGCATTCCATGCAGATGAGCCTCGAAATATTACGGTAATTATTATATGTTATAGTTTACGTCCAGTGGTATACTAATCTTTTGATTTGTAGCTCATGCACAAATGTTGTTACTTCCATTAACTTGAAGAGCTACATCTGTCGTCATAAGGAAACATTTGGTTTTAAGTTTGTTAATAATGTTACTTCTCTGTTCGTTTGTTAATTTCCCATAGAAATTCTTCCCGAGAAACTTCAGCGATACAAGTCCTTTCTTAAATAAAACTAGTTT
>NW_013764806.1:0-856 GCF_000517525.1 Limulus polyphemus
GCTTTATTGTAGTAATATCGCTCTCATGGTATTAGTAAACACTTGACATTTAAAATTTATTTTTATTGTAGTAATATCACTCTTATAGTATTAGTAAACACTTGATAGTTAATATTTATTTTTATTGTAGTAATATCACTCTTATGGTATTAGTAAACACTAGATAGTTAATATTTATCTTTATTGTAGTAATGTTGCTCTCATGGTATTAGTAAATGTTTGATATTTAATATTTATCTTTATTGTAGTAATATTGCTCTCATGGTATTAGTAAATGTTTGATAGTTAATATTTATCTTTATTGTAGTAATATCGTTCTCATGGTATTAGTAAATATGTGAAAGTTTATATTTATATTTATTGTAGTAATATCGCTCTCATGGTATTAGTAAACACTCGACAGTTAATATTTATTGTGGTGATGTCGCTCTCATGGTATTAGTAAACACTTGGAAGTTAATATTTATCTTTATTGTAGTAATATCGTTCACATGGTATTAGTAAACACTTGAAAGTTTATATTTATCTTTATTATAGTAATATCGCTCTCATGGTATTAGTAAACACTTGACAGTTAAAATTTATCTTTATTGTAGTAATATAGCTCTCATGGTATTAGTTATCACTTGACAGTTAAAATTTATCTTTATTGTAGTAATATCGCTTTCATGGTATTAGTAAACACTTGACAGTTTATATTCATCTTTATTGTAGTAATGTCGCTCTCAAGGTATTAGTAAACATTTGATAGTTAATATTTATCTTTATTGTAGTAATATCGCTCTCAAGGTATTAGTAAACACTTGACAATTTATATTTATCTTTATTGTAGTAATATCGCTCTCATGGTATTAGT
>NW_013764807.1:0-855 GCF_000517525.1 Limulus polyphemus
CCCGTAACCTTCTCGGTATAATCGTTTGCCAGGTCGTCACTTTCCCATCTCTGGAGAAGAATACCATCTTCAAGCTTCAACTGGTCCGATTGTGCCCAATAGTTTTTTGTCACAGGGTTTAAACTAGACACCTTCTTCCAAGCAGGGCGCAAAACACTTGCTTTTAGAAAATCAATTATTGGCTTCAAATCTTCGTCTTTTTCCTGTTCTGCTTTAATATCTATGATTCGTTCCACTTCACCATCATCAACTCCTTCAGTCACTTTGACTTCAGCTTGGTGGCACCTGGTTAGTTCAACCTCTTCTTTAACACTTACTGGGATTTGACCTTTGTTGTTCCCAAACGTCATTTTATCAAAATTAACTACACACTTCCTCGGTAGTAACTTGTTCAACCCTAATATGCATTGGTCTTCAATTTCAGCCAAGTATAGTTTGTGTCTGTCCTTCATGCCCATGAGCTCAATAGTTACCCACACTGGTCCCCACAACCTTGCATAATGTCCTGTCACACCACAGAGCTTCTGTATAGCTTCTGGTACTCCTTTGTGATCCAACACCTTGATACTCACAAGGGTTTGCTGAGACACAGAATCTAGGACAAAGTTGTACCTTTGGCCATCCAGCTTTCCTGTCATATAGATACTATGTGTGCTTGCCATTTTACACTTAGCTGTTGGGACTTTCACGATGGGGGTTGGTTGGCATCCCTCATCACCAACCACTACTGGTTTCCCGAAGCTGGCTTATTGGTAGTATTCTTCTTACACTGGCTCCTCAGATGTCCTTGCTCTCCACAGTTCCAACAATCTTTCTGGATAGCAGCCTTTCCTGCCATGACATCTTCCCTGTGTT
>NW_013764808.1:0-938 GCF_000517525.1 Limulus polyphemus
TTTCTGTATGGCTTCTGGTACTCCTTTGTGATCTAGCACCTTGATACTCACAAGGGTTTGCTGGGATGCAGAATCTATGACAAATTTGCACTTTTGGACGTGACAGCTTTCCTGTCACGTAGACACTATGTGTGCTTGGCATTTTACACTTAGCTGTTGGAACTTTCACAATGGGATTGGTGGGCGTCCCTCAGCATCAACCACTACTGGTTTTCCCGAAGCTGACTTATTGGTAGTATTCTTCTTACACTGGCTCCTCATATGTCCTTGCTCCACAGCTCCAACAACTTTTCTGGGAAGCATCTTCCCTGTGTTGAAGTTGCCAGCATTGAGCTCTCTTGTGCCCAGGTTTGTTACAGTGCCAGCAAAGTCCCTCAAACCTCTCTCAAAGTTGCCCTTTTCTGGCCTTGAATCCTGATGATTGTACCAACCTACTGAACCCTCAGCAACAGCTTGAGGACATCGGGTGGTGCAGTTGGGGAAATATTGTGTGCCATATTTTCCAAATCCATTGCCAGCTCCTGCAGGCTTTCCCCTTTAGCATGGACGTTTGTCCTAAACCTAGCCCTGTAGGCTTCGTACTGATTTTGAGTTCCATAACTGAGTTCTAGAGCCGACACCAGTATTCTATAGTTGTGTCTGTCCGCTGCTGTCAACTGTCCAAGTATTTCCAGTGGTTGTCCCTTCAAGCTCGTTGCCAGATATACAGCTTTCTGCTCCTCTGTCCATCCATTCATCTCTGCCAGTAACTCAAACTGTGCTCTATATGCTTCCCACGGTGCCTTCCCATCGAATTCCTGTGGCTTCCTTCGCACTGGATCACTCCTATTACTGACATTCATATCTGGGATGTTCACTCCTATTACTGACATTCATATCTGGGATGTGACTTCTAACGGGACTGAATATGTCCGCATTAGGGTTTAGCTGCGGGCTCT
>NW_013764809.1:0-853 GCF_000517525.1 Limulus polyphemus
TGATTTTGAGATCCATACCTGAGTTGTAGAGCAGCTACCAGTGCTCTATAGTTGTGCCCGTCGTCTGCTGACAACTGTCCAAGTATTTCCAGTGATTGTCCCTTTAGGCTCGTTGCCAGGTATACTGCTTTCTGCTCCTCTGTCCATTCATTCATATCTGCCAGTAGCTCAAATTGTGCTCTATATGATTCCCATGGTGTCTTCCCATCGAATTACTGTAGCTTCCTTCGTACTAGATCACACCTATTGCTGACACTCGTATCTGGAATTTGACTTCTGGCAGGACTAAAGATGTCTGCATTAGGGTTTAGCTGTGGGGTCTGGAAGAGGCTTCCTGTTGTCTGGGGCTGATTAGATCCATGGTTAATGTATCCTCCCTGTGTAAAGGACAGTAAATCGTCCTTTAATGTATTTAATTCACTTGGAAATTTACTAAACTTTTCCATTTGTGTATGCTGGCTTTCTCTCAATTGTTGAATACTTTCTTCTTGTTTATTTTCTTTCTCCTCCAACCACTGCTGTAATCTCTCTTCTTGTTTCTTTTCTTTTTCCTCTAACAACTGCTGTAATTTCTCTTCTTGTTTCTTTTCTTTTTCTTCCAACAACTGCTGTAATCTCTCTTGTTTATTTTGCTGTTCGTGCTGCCAGTCTTGCAGGTTTTCTTGCCACTGCTGTTGTCTCTCTTTTTGTTTCTTTTGCTATTCTTGTGTTGCTGCCATCAAATCTTCTAAGCTGTAGTTTGATTTGCCACTTCTCGTTTCTATTCTTTTTTTTTTCCTGTCCCACTCTCTCACACCAATTTGTTACGTCTCTGTTCGTTTGATAATTTCCGGTATAAATTCTTTTCGAGGAA
>NW_013764810.1:0-854 GCF_000517525.1 Limulus polyphemus
TGCTACATCACAAAGGAGTACCAGAAGCCATACAGAAGCTCTGTGGTGTGACAGGACATTATGCAAGGTTGTGGGGACCAGTGTGGGTAACTATTGAGCTTATGGGCATAAAGGACAGACACAAAGTATACTTGGCTGACCTTGAAGACCAATGCATATTAGGGTTGGACTACTTACCACCGAGGAAGAATGTAGTTAACTTCGATAAAATGACGTTTGGGAACAACAAATGCCAAATTCTGGTAAGTGTTGCTGCATCTGTTGATTTGCATGTCACAGCACTTAAGTCAACTACAATACCCCCTATGTCAGAGAGGATAATTTGGGATAGAATAAAAGAACATCCCCAAGGAAGCCCATTGCTTGTAGAAGCAGTGGAAGACCCACCCAGGCCAGCAGATGTGAAGACTGGAAGATCATTTTCTCTAAATGTGAACAGCCACGTAAGGAAGGGGCATTGTTGGGTGTGTGCCAGGAGGTAGAGTCAGTCAATGTTAAGGCAAGAAATACGACCATAAAGAAAGGACGTCCTCTCCCAGAACATTTAACTGACCTCTATAAGAAGAGTATAGTCCATTTGTCGTCATCACAGGCTCTTCAGGTTAGGGAACTTTTGGCGAATTAAGCAGACGTCTTTTCAAAAGGAGATCACGACCTCGGCTGCACTGACCTCATGGAGCACAGAATAAACACAGGCAATCACCATCCAATAAAAATCCCTCCAAGGAGAACAGCCCCAGCAAAGTGGCAAAGTATGGAGAAGGTCATGGATGGCCTAATTAAGGAAGGGATAGTTGAGAAATCAGATAGTCCCTGGTCAGTTCCTGTCGTGTTAGTCCAAAAGAAGGATGGGA
>NW_013764811.1:0-854 GCF_000517525.1 Limulus polyphemus
TATAATTAAATGTACAGAATTACAAACACAAAATTACATTTCAACAAAGTCTCTTAATTTTACGGGACGTATCTTCTTTCGTACTGGTCTCCTTCTCGTTGGCTTCTGCCTCATGTGGGGTTCATCTGCTTCATCAGGAAATGTCCTATCGTCGATAACAATCACATCAGTGGTAGTAACTTCATCAAGAGCTTCACCGTTTCCCTTCTAAAAACTGAGTAGAGTTTCTTCTTCGACAGTGGCTTCTTCAGGTGGCACGTCTTCAGCAGTGTCATTTGTTCTGTTGTTCACTTCGTCCCAACTGAAACGTCCTGGACTGTGATAACACCAAAGCCTGTTGGCATGCACCACTTTTGGCTTACGTCGCCAACCACATTTTATCCGGAAATTCACGTCTGAGAGACGATCCACTATATCATATGGGCCTTCCCATGGAGAAGACAACTTATGAGACTTCCCTTTGATCTTCCTGGGATTATACAACCATACCTTGTCTCCTGGTACAAAGCTGACTTCAGTAGATCTCTTATCATAAGTTAACTTCATCGAATCAGCAGACGTTTTCAAGTTTGAACGCACTTGATAGTGAATATCATCCATCCTTTCCGATAACACTTTCACAAACTCTGACACATTCTCAGGCAACTCTTCATAAGGTAGGCGTCCCTTATGCTTGGGTCCCCTTTTAGCACTACATGTACTGCATGTCCTGCACCATTCTTCCACATCTCACCTCATACCTATCCAGTAAAATCTTTGTCGTAGGTGACTCAATGTCTTCTTAATTCCGAGATGTCCTCCTGTTAAACTATCATGGGATTGACACAGCACAACTTCCCGTAACTTTCTCGGTA
>NW_013764812.1:0-886 GCF_000517525.1 Limulus polyphemus
TCCTAGTAAATCCACATGTACTTAATAGAGTAATGATTGACCAGTTCATAGTACAGTGTGAGGCTTTGCTCATCTCTTTTAGTCCTTAGGGTTGTCAGGTGTCTATAGAGAATAATGATTGTGTGGATGTTTTATTTTTGACTAGAAAAATTAAAGGGCAAAGCAATTAGTTTGTATGGAGAAACCTACATAATAAATGTAGTGTATATTATTACTTCTGTCTTTATGTTCTCATGGTATTTTAGTTTTTCTCAATATATTGCTAGGTTCAAAATATTGGTAAATTTCACAATTTCTTTTGCTTTAGAAACTCAAAGAAAAATTTGTTAGTAAAATAAATGTGTGTGGAAAAACCAAAATAAGAAGGTGTGGGTGTGTGGTCTTGTTTCTCTTCTAAATTTATGTATATATCAAAGAAATAATATTAATTGTGTGTATGATATTATATATAATTTATTTTGATTTTAGATCCAAAGATGTATGAAAAAATCTTCAGTGGAGATCACCTGAAAGAACATCAGGGTATAAGTACTGGTGACAAGAGTATAAGTGAAAGTATTCTAAGAAGTCACAAGAAGATACACACTGGGGAAAAGCCATACAGTTGTTCAGTTTGCGGCAAAGGATTTTTGAGTAAAAATGGTCTAAACATTCATGAGAAGATACATACTGGGGAAAAACCACACAGTTGTGAAGTATGTGGTAAACAGTTTGTATGTAAAAGTAACTTGAAGAAACATGAGCAGATACACATTGAGGAGAAGCCATACAGTTGTGTTGTATGTGGTAAACAACTTCGAACAAAAAATAAACTTGAAATACATGAGAAGATACATAGTGGAGAGAAACCATATAGTTGTGTAGTATGTAGCAAAGGATTTTTAAG
>NW_013764813.1:0-855 GCF_000517525.1 Limulus polyphemus
TTACATCTTTTATAATACACGCTATAAACCACAGCGATTCACAATATCGATAACTTCGCCCGAAACTTACCGTGACTACTGTTCACTTTATCATACATTCATTCCCGCAGGCTTTCTCTGCCAGGCTTATATATACTAACAAAGAGGCGTCTCTCGATCACACTCCATCTTCCCTGAAAATTCGAGAAACTCAGTCACGTATGCTCCCAGCGTCACGTGACTTCCGCTGTCGTAACACTGCCCCTTCCTTAGTATTGTATAGTCACTTACATTAAACCAATAGATAATTAACAATAACTTGATTAAATGTACAGAATTTACAAACACAAAATCCAAATACAACAAAGTCTCCTAATTTTACAGGACGTATCTTCTTCCGTACTGGTCTCCGTCTCATTGGCTTCTGCTTCATGTGGGGTTTATCTGCTCCATCAGGAAATTTCCCATTATCGGTAGCAGTCACATCAGTGGTAGTAACTTTATTAACGGCTTCACTGTTTTCCTTCTCAAAACCGAGTAGAGTTTCTTCTTCAACAGTGGCTTTTTCAGGTGACACATCTTCAGCCACGTCATTTATTCTGATGTTCATTTCCTTCCAACTGAAACATCCTGGACCGTGATAATGTCAAAGCCTGTTGGCATGCACCACCTTTGGCTTACCTCGCCGACCAAAGTTTATTTGGAAAGTCACGTCTGAGAGACGATCCACTATGTCACATGTGCCTTCCCATGGAGAAGACAGCTTAGGAGACTTCCCTTTGGTCTTCCTGGGATTATACAACCATACCTTGTCTCCTGGTACAAAGCTGACTTCAGTAGATCTCTTATCATAACATAACTTCATGGAATCAACAG
>NW_013764814.1:0-855 GCF_000517525.1 Limulus polyphemus
AATTTATTGATGATTGGTAGTTTCATTTAAGTGAGTGTAGTGTACTTCCTTTATGACTCTTTTTTTTTTCTTTGTCTATCAAATTTGGTAATATGTCAGAAAGTGAGTAATAAAGATCCCATATTCTGTTAACAAACTTTAACATATATATAGAGAATATGTAGGGATTGTTCATATAAACTTAAGGCATGTTATGGACGTACCAAAAATTAACCACATCTGTATAAAAACTAACCTGAACTTTCTAAGAAAAATGCCAGTCTTTTATATAAGACTTGTTTTAAGTGGTGGTATAGTTTCTTAGGCACATGACAGATTTACATCTATCTCAAAGTTTCTTACGCAATATTGTAATTTTCAGTTTTAAGGATAGGTGGCGCTAGTGTTACACACTATTTGTGTGTAGGAAGGTACACCGATTATTGATGTCACTGTATCATTGAATTTCTGTAGGTTGTTTCTATAGTGTAAACAAGTCAATATTTTCGTTTCCCTGATTATCGATTCAGAAGCCATTTTGAATAGAAGTTTACAGTCTCTCTGAAATAATAAGTTCAGACTTGTTATATTTGTTTCGGAATTTATAGACAACCCTACTACAGTAGAAATAACTCCTCATTCTAAAGCACTTGAACTAAGCAGTAAATGCACGACCAACATTCAATCCGAAACTATTTATCTGAGCGTGATCTGACTACGTATATGAGGATTAATGTTTTATAAAAGGTGGAAATCCACGAACATAAACGTCAATGAGAAAATCCGTTCGCGTGCCCTAGGTAACAGTACTCAACAAAATCGAAAAGGATCTCTGTCTGGAAAAGTGACTCAAGTCACGTGTACGTAAATTTCTTC
>NW_013764815.1:0-855 GCF_000517525.1 Limulus polyphemus
CATTATAAGGTCTATCTGTTTTTATTTAAATAATATAATACGATATGCATTTTTTGGGAGTAGAAATGTTTATTAAATTCGCTATGTTACAGATAAAAAAGATACATATTTCATCTTTAAGCATCACTATTTATCTTGCATTGCTTCTAAGCCCTTATATGTTCAGTAGGCTTTCGCAATTGCAACAGAAATTGTTTTCTAAAATTTAGTAAAGCAGTAAGTTGGTAAAAACTCCAGAGATCTCAAATTGGTGATATAGTATAGCGTTGTAAAGTGTGCTTTTTTAATGTTGTAATTGCCTGTTTGCTAGAGGGAACTGTGGGTTTTTGTTGATGTAATGTGACTTTAAGTCAGTATTATAAATATTTAGAACAAGTGTAAGTTATGAATATAAGATGTTTTATGAAGCGTCAAGGGAACTGAGTTAAAAAAAAAAAGAGTTATCGCGCTGCTTTCTACAAGTAAGTTGATTTCTACGTATAGTGTAAAAGTAGGCCTAAACAATTTACCACAGTTTAAAATTGGCTCAACCTTATAGAAATACTTAAAGGAGGAAATAAACTAGTTTTGGGCCCGGCATGGCCAGGTGGATAAGGCGCTCGACTCGCAATCCGAGGGTCGCAGGTTCGAATCCCATCCCACCAAACATGCTCGCCCTTTCAGCCGTAGGGGCGTTATAATGTGAGGGTCAATCCCACTATTCGTTTGTAAAAGAGTAGCACAAGAGTTGGCGGTGGGTGGTGATGACTAGCTGCCTTCCCTCTAGTCTTACACTGCTAAATTAGGGACGGCTAGCGCAGATAGCCTTCGTGTATCTTTGCGCGAAATTCAAAAACAAACAAACAAACATAAACT
>NW_013764816.1:0-855 GCF_000517525.1 Limulus polyphemus
CTAATTTAAGGAGGAAGAATGAGCCTTATCAGTTTTTACTTACATCTAATTAACATTGAATAATTGCTAATTAAGCTGACATAAATATATAACATAATGAGAATTCAAAATTAATATTTTCAAATTTATAAATAACTTTCTTTTTTTAGCACTAAAATCAGTATTTCATATATTTAAAGTTTCATTACTGCGTAGATCTATAAAATTAAACTATAGTTCTCCTTGCTAAGAGTTGGACCTGAAGCAGAAAAATAAACAACGACACAGAAATGATTCTCAACATCTAGCATAAATTTGTCTTTGGTTAGAGAAACAAATTATAATAACTCTTCTAAATAATAAACCACCATCTCTTTGAAATCAATTAGCAAAATATAAACATTTTTGCTTTCCTTCATATCACACATTGAATATCATTCCAATGGCTATGAAACAAAAACTACCAATGAACTTATCAATGAACTTCAACTGACACAATGTTTACAAACTTACGGACTGACTGATAAAACCAAAAGTAATTAACTAGTATACTTAAACCTACATTTTTTTCAAACTAATTATTTACTTTGTGTTTCTGTTGAAGTGAGGTTGCTCCCAGTAAATCTTTTCCTGCAACTGTAGTCTTACATATTCTTTGCCGTTCCACAACCCAAGCCTCCTCTTCCTCGTGGTCCTGAACAAATTGATAATACTCCCGAGACTTTTCCAGCTTGGCTCGTCGTGATTGGGCTAATTTCACCAGACTAGAATGGAGTTAATAAAAAAATAATATTAGTTTTATGTTTAAAACTAAAACTTAAACTGGAAAATTCCCGCATTTTTAATGGATATATATATATATATATATATATATAT
>NW_013764817.1:0-855 GCF_000517525.1 Limulus polyphemus
CCACAATGTGATACTTTGTACAAACTGTTTTCAAAATACATCCCACAAAACCACACCATATCTAAGTGATATGCAAGCATATAATGCATTTTTACCTCCTTACCTGTAAGATAATTTTTCAAACTTTCAGTTTTGTGGATCAATTTTTATTATGTAACATTGCTCAAGAAAACTAACAAGTTATACTCATCTCAGTTATTCATGGCTTTGCCTTGGTCACCATATATGTTATATGCATTTCTCCTGTAGAATAATCTATGTTATGAACAGAAAGTTGTCTGTTCTAGTGACAAAGCATGACCCATGGGAATGCCCGGAGGTATAACCCATTCCATGTTAACACGAGAATGGCCTTCAGTCATGTGAATCTGGATCATCTGTGCTTCCACAGAAAGCAATAACTTTATATATATAATTACATTGTCATTGTTTAAGAGAGATTCCTCATAAATTTTGAGTATGAGGGAAGCATTAGAGATTCCTAACAGATTTGAATCTCATATTTTTCCACACTATACTTTTGGTGTGGATTACATTGCATTTTGATACATGTATATTTACAAGCAAAAGTACCAGTCATCAGTGACAGGGAAAAGTTTAAGTTAATCTATCAATTTAAATTATTTCACGGACTTTAAAAAAGGTTAATTGTGTGGCACTATTGGTTTCACTCAGAGCTAAAGTTCTGAGCTACTTACATTGCCCACCACAAAAAGTAATTGTTGAGCATTTCAGTCATGTTAAGAGCCACTCAACAATAACATACAATAAATCTACATTTTTATTCTTTAAGTTACATCACATTTTGAAATGTCAATGATAGTGTGATTAATTCCTAACAATTTAGTGTAGAAT
>NW_013764818.1:0-855 GCF_000517525.1 Limulus polyphemus
GATTACATAGAACTCATTTTATAAGGAGGAAGTTATTTTGTTGGGTGAAGAGAGCAGCTGTTGAACGTAACTTTATAAAACCACAACCATTAACTCCAAAGAGTTGCCTTTAAGTCATATTTTGAGAGTTGATGATGTCTCATTTTATTGAATCAGTGTGTAACCGATGGTTATAAATAGAATAAGGTACATTTTAAGAGAAGGCGTTAGTTTTGATGGTACCTTATAAATATAACCCGAATGGAGTTAAACTTTAACTAGTGTGAAAAGTAAAGTTTTCTGCTTTGGAGGTACATTGTAGCACAAAGATTCAAACCGAAGTGTTTTAAGTGTTATTTTACCAGTATAAAGTTTATCATACTTAACAGCTACTTCAAACGTATTACAAACTTATCAATACTGTTATATATGAAACCTATGTTAGAGCATTTGCATTACGTGTCGTTATATATATATATAGTTCATTACATTAAGTTATCACAAAACCAAGTGCCATTTGCAGGTTCTCCTGTACATTTTACATACGTTGGGTCTGCAGCAGCTCGTTACCAAGATCTTAACTCCAAATGTTCAACCCCATTATTTTGAGATTGTTTAGACCCATTGTTTTGTAACTACCGTAAAAATATAGCTTCAAAAGCTGATTGACTAATCGAGTATTATTAAGTTTGATTGTTGGACAACACTGAATGAGTGTTTTTAAATACCGAGATCTTATGATTAGATATTAGCTTTGTTTACACGAATAAAGCAAAATTTATATCTATGTATGTATATGAACGCAAAGATTGTTTTGTTTTGAAGTTCGCGCAAAGCTACACGAGGGCTATCTGTGCTAGCCGTCCATAATTTAGT
>NW_013764819.1:0-895 GCF_000517525.1 Limulus polyphemus
AATGGTACAGTATAGAACGATATTCTGTACCATACTATATCATTCTATAGTGTACCATTCTATACTGTATCGTTCTATACTGTACCATTCTATACTATATCGTTCTATACTGTACCATTCTATACTATATCGTTCTATACTGTATCATTCTATACTGTACCATTCTATACTGTATCGTTCTATGCTGTACCATTCTATACTATATCGTTCTATACTGTACCATTCTATACTATATCGTTCTATACTGTACCATTCTGTACTATATCGTTCTATACTGTACCATTCTATACTGTACCATTCTATACTATATCGTTCTATACTGTACCATTCTATACTGTACCATTCTGTACTGTATCGTTCTATACTGTACCATTTTGTACTGTATCTTTCTATACTGTACCATTCTATACTGTACCATTTTGTACTATATCGTTCTATACTGTACCATTCTATACTGTACCATTTTGTACTATATCGTTCTATACTGTACCATTCTATACTATATCGTTCTATACTGTACCATTCTATACTGTATCGTTCTATACTGTACCATTCTGTACTATATCGTTCTATACTGTACCATTCTATACTATATCGTTCTATACTGTACCATTCTGTACTATATCGTTCTATACTATATCGTTCTATACTGTACCATTCTATACTGTATCGTTCTATACTGTACCATACTGTACTACATCGTTCTATAATGTACCATACTGTACTACATCGTTCTATACTGTACCATTCTGTACTATATCGTTCTATACTGTACCATTCTATACTATATCGTTCTATACTGTACCATTCTGTACTATATCGTTCTATACTGTACCATTCTATACTGTATCGTTCTATACTGTACCATTCTATACTGTAGAACGATACAGTATAG
>NW_013764820.1:0-1983 GCF_000517525.1 Limulus polyphemus
CAACAGTGATGACCAACTGTTCACCAGAATGGTTATGTTAACAACAGTAATTACCAACTGTTCACTAGAATGGTTACGTCAACAACAGTGATGACCAACTGTTCTCCAGAATGGTTACGTTAACAACAGTGATGGCCTACTGTTCACTAGAATGGTTACGTTAACAACAGTGATGACCAACTGTTCACCAGAATGGTTACGTTAACAACAGTGATGGCCAACTGTTCACCAGAATGGTTACGTTAACAACAGTGATGGTCTACTGTTCACTAGAATGGTTACGTTAACAACAGTGATGACCAACTGTTCACCAGAATGGTTACGTTAACAACAGTGATGGTCAACTGTTCACCAGAATGGTTACGTTAACAACAGTAATGACCAACTGTTCACCAGAATGGTTACGTTAACAACAGTGATGGCCTACTGTTCACCAGAATTTCTCTGTAAGGTGTATAATAAAGCAACCAACCTTCCCGGGCTGTATGATGAAACTGTCTCTTTCTCTATAAGGTGTATAATAAAGCAGTCAACCTTCTTGGGCTGTACGATGAAACAATTCTCTCTCTCTGTAAGTGTATAATAAAGCAGTCAACCTTCCTGGGCTGTATGATGAAACAGTCTCTCTCTCTCTGTAAGGTGTATAATAAAGCAGCCAACCTTCCTGGGCTGTATGATGAAACTGTCTCTCTCTGTAAGGTGTGTGATAAATGAGATTACAGGCCTTATTGTAATTTTTTGGTGTATCTTTATGCGTATCTCACCATAGCAGTCAGTACAATACGTATCTAGATACAGAAGTTTCAACGACGGTTTGTTACAAAGTCTTGTCTGTAATTTATTATCTATATTACTAACATTGTCTTATTTAACTACCTCACACTTTACAGAGTTTTTTCAAATTCTCAGGTTTGTAAATGGCAGCTGGTAAGAGAAGTAAAAAGGAACAAGTTAATATCTGTCTATTTATTTTGTTATTGTTAATTTGTTACGTTACTTTGCATGTAATGTTTTTGATAAAAGAAATGAAGACAACATGTAATACTCAATACTCATCTTCCTTTATTGAATCATTCATTTTTAGTAAAACTACTTTATTAGAAATTCTGATTTTTTTCTTTACAAAAGTTTTAGAATGTTTAATGAAAGTTTGCCAAGTTTCGTGAAGATCGTATCGTATCGAACGATGTATCGTCACACCTTTAGTATTTACAAACGTATTATTGTAGGTCCTTGTTGTTGCCAAAGTAACCATTCTGGTGAACAATTGGTCATCACTGTTGTTAACGTAACCTAATCGATACAAAAATACACTCCGAAAGACACAGCGAACCGTATAATCGATACAAAAATACACTCCGAAAGACATAGCGAACCGTATGAATTAATATCACAGGTACCGTACAAGAGAGCTGTAGTAAAACTAAAAGGTCGTGTGGAGGTGGTGAAACTAAACTTAAACTTTAAAGTAAAGGCGTCTTTAAAACTGGCAGTTCAAAACAACTTGATCTCAATGAATACAGCATCTTGTCATTAACTCTGTAGGTCGTATGATAAGTCAGTCACTATGGTTTGTATGATAAATCAGTTACTCTGTATATAATAGGATAAATCAGTTACTCTGTAGGTTTTATATATACGTCAGCTTACGGTTCGCTGTGTCTTTCGGAGTGTATTTTTGTATCGATTACATAGGACTGCGATGGTTTTATTGTCTTGAAATTTTTACATGTTCTACTGTAATTCCTGTATGTTGAATCCGAAATTGATATCCATTTTTCTCCATCACGTACAGATTTTTCACAAAACGTCATAACACAATACATAAAAGAAAAACCACAACACGTAGTTTTGAGACTAAGAGACGTAGATTTCACAAAAAATATCAGGATAAATGAGGATGCATATTCGTTTAACATCATTGTTCTTCCCTTTTCTTCAGTTTGTTTGTATTTTTGTTAACAAACATAATAATAATAAAAA
>NW_013764821.1:0-855 GCF_000517525.1 Limulus polyphemus
TACATTATAGTATGTTTTGTTTTGGTATCAATATTTTTTAGTGTATTTGCAAATAAATCTGTTTTTGCGTCGTTTACGTGTTCTATGTACATATTTACGCGATTTTTATATGGTTTAGAGTTACAGGAAGCTATGACTTTTTATAATTAGTTTTTGTTCTACGTGTTTTGTCTCTCCCTTCTCAATATTCTGAACAGTATTTATATTAGCTATTTAGGACAACAAGAATTGCTATGGTGCAGACATAACGATATCAAACACCAGAATAACGATTCTAATTGTATTTGAAATAGCACATTAGTGGCAGCCTTTGTTACACTAAATTCTTTTAGTAGTGGAATGGAAATTTGAAGATTTAGAAAATGCATGAGGTTATTTATCTTTACAAACAATTGTGTGTTCTACGTGATTCTCAACATCACCCTGATTTTGTAAATATCCAATCACATGTTGTTTGTTCTCTTGAGTTAATTATATTTTATGTGTGTTTCTCCAGTCATAGTCCATGTTGGTGATTTTTGAAAGTCGTTTTTAGAAGTCTTTATATCTAGATAATTTTAAAGTGTTTATATCGTTTCCAGTTTCTACACGTCAATTTCCGTTTTTATCATGTTTTTACTCATGTTTATTATTTCGCGTGTTATTCGTATCCTTATCTCTTTTAACGTATTTCTGTAAATACATTATAGCAAGTTTTTTGGGGTAACAATTGTTTTTAGTGTATTTACAGGTATATCTCTTTTTGCGTCGTTTACGTGTTAAATGTACTTATTTACGCGATTTTTATATAGTTTAGAGATACAGGAAGCTATCACTTTTTATAATTAGTTTTTGTTCTACGTGTTTTGTCTCTCC
>NW_013764822.1:0-852 GCF_000517525.1 Limulus polyphemus
ACGGGACGTATGCATTCCACAAAGGTATTTTTATAAATGGTATTAAAATGATTCAATAAACTCATGCATAAATTAAGGCATTCTTGGGAATTACTCCGAAACTCTTATGTTGTTAACTAAATATAATTCTTTCTAGCTAAAAATCTCTCGAACTTATAACTTACACCCGTTTCGAGTATAGAAGTGTCCTCATTCGATAACAACTGGGTTTTAAACTTTAAAGCTATTTTTTTAAGGCTTCCATTTTGAGTTTTATCTCTGTTATTAGAAACTGATGTAAATAATAAAAAAATACGTTTGTGTTTGTTTATTAAGCACAAAGCAACACAAGGGGCTATCTGTGCTCTGTTCTCCGCAGGTATCGAAACCCGAATATGTGGTTTCTAAGCCCTCAGACTTGCCGCTGAGTCCTGCAGTGGAACAGCGGTGTGTTTACGGATTTACGATACTAAACTCTGGGATTCGATTTCCTGCGGTGGACACAGCAGATAGCTCAATGTGGCTTTACTCTAAAACAAACTTGTCTCTGGACCAACTTCTGTGTAGATATTATATTAGGTCGTCAAGAAGTTAATGTCGCGTTTTGGAACACTTTCATTAACCCCCTCCCCCCCCCAAAAAAAAAAACGTACATCACGTATAATAGTTAAACGAACCGCCTAAATGTCACGTTAGTGTAGCCTATATAATGTGTAAAGTTTAGTATACTCTAATCCCTTATAGTGATGGCACACGACGAGAGACACATTCGGTATACAATGCTGTTTGAGTACAAGAAGGGAAACAACGCCTCTGTAGCCACAAAGAATATCAAAAGAAGTTATGGAAATGTTTTGAACGTTCGTAAGTGTC
>NW_013764823.1:0-855 GCF_000517525.1 Limulus polyphemus
GTTCACTTCATCCCAACTGAAATGTCATGGACCATGATAATACCAAAGCCTGTTCGCATGCACCACCTTTGGCTTACCCCGCCGACCACATTTTATCCGAAAAGTCACGTCTGAGACAATCCACTATATCATATGGGCCTTTCCATGGAGAAGACAACTTAGGAGACTTCCCTTTGGTCTTCCTGGGATTATACAATCACACCTTGTCTCCTGGTACAAAGCTGACTTCAGTAGCTCTCTTATCATAAGATAACTTCATTGAATCAGCAGACGTTTTCAAGTTTGAACACACTTGATGGTGAATATCATCCATCCTTTCTGATAACACTTTCACAAACTCTGACACATTTTCAGACAACTCTTCATAAGTTGCGCATCCTGTTAAAAGATCCACTGGCAACCAAAGTTCCTGACCAAACATCAACTTTGCTGGAGTGTATCCAGTGACTTCATGCTCTGCTGTCCTATAGGCCATCAACAGTGGAGGGAGTAAGACATCCCAGTCATCTTGGCAGATATTACAAACTTTGCCAATTCCTGTCCCAGTGTCCAGTTGTACTTTTCTACTGTTACGTCTCCGTTTGTTAATTAACTTTCCGTAACTTCGTTCAGACGAAACTTTAGAGACACAAGTTCTTTACTTAATAAAAACTGGTTTATTCTTTCCGAATACAACTTTACCGATACACTCAACTTCAACAATCGCGCTAAACAAACGCTATAACAACGAACGTCAATAATACTTCTGACCGCAGATCAATTACTCACTATCCATACACACATTACCTCCGTCACGTTGTCCCCTCTTATATATATACCAAACTACCCTATATCTAGCAAATACTAGAGCATTCG
>NW_013764824.1:0-1223 GCF_000517525.1 Limulus polyphemus
TTACCAGCGTCACGTGACTTCCGCTGTCGTAACAATATTCTAGGAGTAAACCAGTTAAACCCGATAAGGATGGCTAGAATCCCTGGAATACCAGTTAGAATATTTGTGAAGAACCGGTTACAAATTTTGCGAATTTCGAACCCTGGTTCATTTATGTATCAGATGCCTTTCTTGTGGTTATGAATCGTTATAGGAAATACATGCTGGTTAGAAGGTTAATTTTTGCAAGTAGAATACTAATTAGTTACAACTTTATCCCCCTTTTTTTTTCCAGATTAACAGACGTTACGTCAGTAGAACGTTGCCATTCAAATCATTATCCGCGCGGAAGAGATCAAAGTATTGGTGACTTTTGTTTTGAATTTCGCGCAAAGCTACTCGAGGGCTATCTGCTCTAGCCGTCCCTAATTTAGCAATGTAAGACTAGAGGGAAGGCAGCTAGTCATCACCACCCACCGCTAACTCTTGGGCTACTCTTTTACCAACGAATAGTGGGATTGACCGTCACATTATAACGCCCCCACGGCTGAAAGGGCGAGCATGTTTGGTGCGACGGGGGATTCGAACCCGCGACCCTCAGATTGCGAGTCGAGCGCCCTAACCACCTGGCCATGCCGGGCCATATTGGTGACAATTGACCTTTGGGCCACATTTTTATTTATTTTGTTTTCGTAATCCGCGAAAAGCTACTCGAGGGCTATCTCCGTTAGCCGTCTCTAATTTAGAAGTGATTAGACTAGGGGGGAAGGTAGCTAATCAAAAACCATCCATCGCCAACTCTTTACCAACAAAAAGTGGGATTTACCATTACATTATAACACTCTCACGGCTGAAAGGACAAGCATGTTTGATAACAGGATTCGAACTCGCGACTAGTAGATTTCGAGTCGAATACCCTAGCCACCAGGCCAGGGCCCGTTTAGCCAAAAAACAACAACAACAACAACAACAAAAAACAGCGTGCATTGTAATCTTCTTATTAATATTGTTACAATACTTTAACAGCGTACGTTGCAATCTTCTTATTAATATTGTTACAATACTTTAACAGCGTGCGTTGTAATCTTCTTATTAATATTGTTATAATACTTTAACTAGCGTGCGTTGCTATCTTCTTATTAATATTGTTACAATACTTTAACAGCGTGCGTTGCAATCTTCTTATTAATATTGTTACAATACTTTAACAGCGTGCGTTGCAATCTTCTTATTAATATTGTTAC
>NW_013764825.1:0-1464 GCF_000517525.1 Limulus polyphemus
GGTTTGGTATCAAACCACCTATTCCATCTCTATAAAGATATTTAGTGGTATCAAACCACCTACAACATCTGTATCAAGATATTTAGTGATTATAAACATTGTTTGGTATCAAACTACCTCCAACATCTTTATCAAGATAATTAGTGACTATAAACAATGTTTGGTATCAAAATACCTATACCATCTGTATAAAGATATTATTGACTATAAACATTGTTTGGTATCAAACCACCTATACCATCGTTATAAAGATATTTAGTGGTATGAAACCACCTACAACATCTATATCAAGATATTTAGTGACTATAAACATTGTTTGGTATCAAACCATCTAAAACACCTGTATAAAGATATTTAGTGACTATAAACCTTGTTTGGTATTAAACCACCAAAACATCTCTATAAAGATATTTAGTGACTGTAAGCATTGTTTGGTATCAAACTACCTGCAACATCTTTATCAAGATATTTAATGACTATAAACGTTGTTTGGTATCAAACCACCTACAACATCTGTATAAAGATATTTAGTGACTTTTAACATTGTTTGGTATCAAACCACATACAACATCTGTATAAAGATATTTAGTGACTATAAACATTGTTTGGTATCAAACCACCTACACCATTTGTATAAAGATATTTAGTGACCATAAATACTGTTTGGTATCAATCCACCTATACCATCTGTATAAAGATATTTAGTGGTATCAAACCTTCCACAACATCTCTATCAAGATAATTAGTGACTATAAACATCGTTTGGTATCAAAGTACCTACAATATCTGTATAAAAATATTTAATGACTGTGAACATTGTTTGGTATCAAACCATCTACAACATCTATATAAATTATACCAAACAATGTTGAAAGTCACTATATATATGTTGTATGTGGTTTTCCTATATAAAGATATTTAGTGACTATAAACATTGTTTGGTATCAAACCACCTACACCATTTGTATAAAGATATTTAGTGACCATAAATACTGTTTGGTATCAAACCACCTATACCATCTGTATAAAGATATTTAGTGGTATCAAACCATCTACAACATCTGAAAAAGATATTTAGTGACTATAAACATTGTTTGCTATCAAACTACCTACAACACCTGTATAAAGATATTATTGAATATAAGCTTTGTTTGGTATCAAACAACCTACAACATCTGTATAAAAATATTTAGTGACTATAAACATTGTTTTGTATCAAAGTACCTACAACACCTGTATAAAGATATTAATGAATATAAACTTTGTTTGGTATCAAACCAATTACAACATCTGTATAAAGATATTTAGTGACTATAAACATTGTTTGGTATCAAACAACCTACAAAATCTGTATAAAGATATTTAGTGACGATAAACATTGTTTGGTATCAAACCACCTACAACATCTGTATAAACATTGTTTGGTATCAAACTACATTCAACATCTGTATAAAGATATTTAGT
>NW_013764826.1:0-856 GCF_000517525.1 Limulus polyphemus
AAATAATATAACATGTCGTTTAAAAAAGTTCATATTCTTAGGGTTTATAATAAGGTAATAATATAACAAGTCTTTAAACAAGTTCATATTCTTAGGGTTTTTAATGATGTAATAATATAACAAGTTTTTATCAAGTTCACGTTCTTGGGGTTTATAATGAGGTAATAATATAACAATTATTTAAACAAATTCATATTCTTAGGGTTTTTAATGAGGTAATAATATAACAAGTCTTTAAACAAGTTCATATTCTTAGGGTTTGTAATGAGGTAATAATATAACAAGTCTTTAAACGGGTTCATATTATCAGGGTTTATAATGACGTAATAATTTGACAAGTCTTTAAACAAATTCATATTCTTAGGGTTTATCATAAGTTAATAATATAACAAGTCTTGAAATAGGTTCATATTCTTAGGGTTTATAATGAGTTAAAAATATACGAAGTCTTGAAATAGGTTCATATTGTCGGGGTTTATAATAAGGTAAAAATATAACAAGTCTTTAAACAAGTTCATATTCTTCCGGTTTATAATTAGGAAATAATATAACAAATATTTAAACATTTTCATATTCTTAGGGTTTGTAACAAAGTAATAATATAACAAGTCTTTAAACAAGTTTATGTTCTTGGGGTTATAATAAATTAATAATATAACAAGTATTTAAACAAGTTCATATTCTCGGGGTTTATATTAAGATAATAATATAACAAGTCTTTAAACAAGTTCATATTCTCGGGGCTTATAATAAAGTAATAATATAACAAGTATTTAAAAAAGTTTATATTCTTAGGGTTTATAATGAGGTAATAATATAACAAGTATTGAAAAAGGTTCATATTATCGGGGTTTAT
>NW_013764827.1:0-852 GCF_000517525.1 Limulus polyphemus
AAAAGGATATTGTGGAGCAGTCAAACTCTTACTCTAGTAAGTAACATCTCTGGTTATGGATGAAAAGGATATTGTGGAGCAGTTTAATCAATATTTTATAAGAATAACACATGATTTGATTGTGGAAACTGGGTGCGTTTCTTAGTATGGTAATAAATATAAAACACATTTTTCTGTATTTAGAGTGGATATTTAGCTATATTGGCATTCAGTAACAAATGAAGAAATTACGACTACTATATATAAGCTATCAGGAAAAGATGGAGTTACAGCCGTAATGTTGCAAGTCTTGTATCATCATGTAATACAAGCTCTTACTTATATTTTGAATCCTAGTTTTGATACAAGTATTTTTAGCAACTAAACTAAAGGAGAGGCTATAACCGTACCAGTATATATTAAGAAGATAATCCTGTGTAGGTTGGAAATTATAGACCAATTTCTTTACTTTCAGAGATTGCTAAATTATTTTAGAAATGTCTTAACGTCAGTTTTAGTGATAATGAATTTGAGTTTTTGGAAAGATAAAATACAGAGAAAGAATAGCAGAGGATGATATTCTCAGGTTGTTGGTACTTTCGATAAACATGATTTTCCAGCCATTTGTTTATAGACATTACCAAAGCTTTTGATTTTGTTTCGTTGGACATTTAACACTATAACCTAGAATAAGCTGGAGTCAGAGAGTTACTTTAAAAATATATTGCAATTAATTAGAATTTGTAGATGTGGTAATATAGTACTAGAAAGCAGATATGTTGTGCCACGAGGACGGTACTTGATCTGACATTATTTTTAATTTGTGTACAAGTATGTTGTGTACAAGTATGATAGTGTAATTTTTTACTCAAT
>NW_013764828.1:0-855 GCF_000517525.1 Limulus polyphemus
ATTTGTAAAGCAATGTTTCTCTCATGCTTTTTTTCTTTTCACATCTTGCCAATCTATCATGCAAAGTAATTTTCATCTAACATTAAAAATATCTTTATGTATCAGAAAATTTCGAAATTTCACATGCAAAATCTTTATGGTGTTCAAATAGTTGTCAAACATTTCTTAAGAAAAAACTTTATTTTATCTGTTATTTTCAGTAATTAATTTCTGTATGGGTTTGGTAAATTTGACCAACCTCACAACCACTATAAAAAATTAGGAAATAAACATAAATTATGCATCTTTCATTTTAGAATGAACACAAATTATAACATGAAAACATAAATGTTTAGACTAAATATCTTAAATCTCATAACATTATACATTTATATATATTTATTATTTTTATTATATTGATCTTTCAGTCATGCCTGGCTAACGATACAGAAGTTATAATGACATGGCTCACGTGCACTAATGTTACCGTATTCAATAATATAAAACTGACCTTTAGTCTTTACAAAGTGACCTGTCTTGGTTGTGTTAGTGGACTAGTATATTGTAAAATACAGTCACATTTCAATTATTGTACATTATATATGCATATAGATTATTGCTATTTAGAAATAAATTCTGTTATTTTTCCTAAAACATAGAACAGTAAATAAAGAAGTAAAGCAAACAATTATCTCTACTAGTTATGACCTTTGTACTCAGTTGCTGCGTGATGTAGGTTGCTAAGCCTTTAAAAATTTTGCAAGTGGAGGGCATGAAACAAAATATTTTTTTACGTTTATATTTGAATAACTAAAAAATCATAAATTACTACATCAATACCATAAAATTCTACAATAATTTATCAAACGTAGTAAC
>NW_013764829.1:0-856 GCF_000517525.1 Limulus polyphemus
TCCAATAATATAAAACTGACCTTTAGTCTTTACAAAGTTATGACTGTGTTGGCTGTGTTTTAGAAGACTAGTATTTTGTAAAATACAGTCACATTTCAATTATTATACATTATATATGTAATCAAATTATTGCTATCTAGAAATAAGTTATTAACCTAATTTTTCTTAAAACATAGAACAGTAATTAAAGAAGTAAAGCAAACAATTATTTCTTCTAGTTATGACCTTTGTACTCGGTTGTTGCTTGAAGTAGGTTGCCAAGCCTTTTAAATTTTCACACATGGAGGGTATGAAATGAAATAATTTTTTAGGTTTTACATATACTGTTGAATAATCAAAAAATCACAAATTACTATATCAATACCATAGAATTCCACTATAATTTATCAAGCTTAGTAACTAAGCTGTATTTCAGTCTAACAAAATATGAAATTTCGAACAGACTAAATACACTACCAACCTCCTTGGAATCTTGGTTTGAAAGAAATGGCATCCTAAGAATTTAAAATGGCTAAGAAAGCCACTAGGGGGGCATTCTGAGCTTTTGATTGGTTATTCATGTTATATATAGAATTGTATATAAAAGAGCTTTTCCAAAAATGGAAAGAGGTGGGTGGATGGGTGCCACTTTGATTTATTACATGAGCAATATCTTCGTAAATAGAAAAGAGGTTCTTATTTTATATTCTAGCTTGTAAATATCAGTAATTTGAGTTTCTAATTCATACAAAACTACAGATTTAGTATTTTGACATCACAAACATCTAATCTGAACCAGTGCTGCATTTAAATTAAGAAATTGAGTAATGTATAATATTAAAATTTGGATTATAATCTACAGTTTGATATGAAACTT
>NW_013764830.1:0-1500 GCF_000517525.1 Limulus polyphemus
GATGGTGAATATCATCCATCCTTTTATATAACACTTTCACGAACTCTGACACATTTTCAGGTAACTCTTCGTAAGGTGGGTGTCCTGTTCTCAGGTTCACTGGCAACTAAAGTTTCCGACCAAACATCAACTTTGCTGGAGTGTATCCAGTGGCTTCATGCTCTGCTGTTCTATAGACCATCAACAGTGGAGGTAGTAAGACATCCCACTCATCTTGACGGCTATTACAAAACTTTGCCAATACTTGTCCCAGTGTCCAGTTGTACTTTCCTACCATCCCATCAGACTGTGGGTGAAGTGGCATTTTCCTAGTCTTTCGTATGCCAAATAACTTGCAGCATTCATGGAACCCAGCTGATTCAAAGTTATGGTCTTGATCTGAATGCAGTTCATATGGCATACCAAATCTGAAGAAGAAATCACTAATAGCCGAAGCTACAGTTGTAGCTTCCTGATTTGGTATTGCATATGCCTCAGGCCACTTAGTGAAATAATCCATCACCACACAAATGTACCTGTTTCCAGCACAAGTTTGGGGCAAACGACCAGCAACGTCAACGGCTACTCTTTCCATTGGAACACGTTCCTTATGCTTGGATCTCCTTTTAGCACAACATGCACTGCAGGTCCTGCACAATTCTTCCACATCTTGCCTCATACCTATCCAGTAAAATTTCTGCTGTAGGTGACTCAATGTCTTCTTAACTCCGAGATGTCCTCCAGGTCGTCACTTTCCCATCTGCAGTCTCTCATATACGGACAAGACTACCATTTTCAAATTTCAACTGGTCCCACTGTGCCCAATAGTTCTTTGTCACAGGGCTTAGTTAGTTAGTTCAACTTCTCTTTTGCAGCAAATGTCTGCAGTCATTTTTGCAGGGTCTTCGGCTCAGTCCATCGGCATTTCCATGTGATTTCCCTTCTCTGTATCCAATATCATAATTATACTGGTCCATCTTTCTGCTCCAATGCACCAGTTGTCCCTCTGGGTTCTTTAATGATCTTAACCAGCATAATTCAGCATGGTCTGTCCTGATAGTAAACCTGGCACCAAAGAGGTAAGGATGGAAATATGTCAGAATCTTTACTATAACAAGGAGTTCCCTCCATGTTACACAGTAGTTCCTCTGGTCTACTCAGGACCCTACTGAAGTGGACCACCACAAGTTTGTTTTCGCCCACTTTCTGAGACAACACTCCTCTAATTCCGACCTTACTAGCATCACAACCCAGTATTTATGGCAGTGAGGGATTTGGAAGCTTTAAAAGTTGAGCTTAGGCCAATTTTTCTGGCAAGAAACTGTCCATTCGAACTTCTGGCCTTTTTTTGTCAAATCATGTAGTGGTGCAGCTATAGTTCCGGTAATAGGTACAGAGTCCCAAAAAACTTCTTAACTCTCCCACATTGCCTGGTGTTGGCCAATCACACACTGCTTTCACCTTGTCAGGATCAGTTTGCACACCATGATCACTTACAATGTGACCCAGGTAAAGCACTTC
>NW_013764831.1:0-853 GCF_000517525.1 Limulus polyphemus
AGTAATTCATTTCGAACTCCTCAATCCACAGCGAACTGTCAATGCAGAGATCTATAGTCAGCAACTGGAATGTTTAAATCAAGCCCTTTATCAGAAACACCATTCACTCATCAATCAGAAAGGTGTTCTTCTCTCCACGACAATGCACGTCTACGTGTAGCACGTTTGACGCAACACAGTATTATGGTGTTGGGTTGGGAAGTACCCACCATATTCTCCAGATAAACCACACACCTGGTACTAACTTCTATCTGTAGTTGATTATGTTACTAACAAGTAGTAAGTTTTATATAAAATTAACATATCTACTGATTTGATCTGAGACTAGCTATTAAGGTAAGAGTTAGTAGACTTTAAGACTTCAAGCTGAAAACCAATGCACAGTTCTCGTGATATGGTCGGATAAGGATCTACAATAATAGCAAGAACAACGTACAAACATTATCCTCTTTACGTACATGAAGAAATATAGATAATATTTACTTATACCTTGATCATTATTATCAAGTTTCGATATTGTACTATTCTTTCTTAGGTAAGAACTGGAAACATTATAACTGTTTTAGTGAATAACTTGGCTTAAGCTGAAACCTGGCATAACATGAAACCTAATTGATGTTTCTTATAACACTTCTAATTTTCATCGTTATAAGTATTCATCCTTATCACTGAACCACCAGGGGCGCTTTAGTTAAAAAAATATACGCGAAATAACCGCTATTAGTGAAGACATCTAGAAATACTTCAATTTATTCTAATCATTATAGGTTTTGGTTTTTTGTTTACGACATTAAGTGTTATGCTTAGTTTGATATCCAGGTTTAATGACTTTAAGGTACTTTTAAGTTCTGGT
>NW_013764832.1:0-852 GCF_000517525.1 Limulus polyphemus
TTGTCATCACCTGATGATAACAAAACCTTGTCGAAACGTTGTACATTTGCTGTTATATTAAACTTATACTAAAGTTTTTCTTCATTACCCATTCAAGCCATCTCCAAGCATTATTAGTCTCAAAGTGGGTTCCTCGTCATCGAATTTAACTAGTTAGTTAGTCTACTAACAGGAATAAGTAGAACTAATCAAAACAATGATCTACTTACATATTTTACGTTTGTCTGCTGTGACGCACAAAGCTAGACAGTGGCCTGCTTATCTGTGCTCTGCTTACCACCGGCTTTAAAATCTGAATTTTAGCATTATATGCTTTTAGACTTGTCGCTAAGCCACAAGGGCCATAATTTAAGTGTGTTTAAGTAAAGCTGCTGAATAAATAAGAAACTATAGGGGCGCTCAGTAGAGCGCATACCTCCTCCACACAGCGATGATCATATTTGGCTCTCAAAAAATACGAAAATGTATCCGTATGTCCATTTTTATGAACAGACACATATCCTTTTTGGCAGAAAAATGAGGAATAATATTCTACATATGTCCACCAAGTTTCATCAAAATCCGATCATTTTTGACTGAGTTATAGAGCAAAAATAGTGTGAAAAATCGGTCCCAATGTTAACAGATATGGATTTTTTGGATTTCCGTGACATTTCTGTGATCTTGATCTTTGAACTTGACCCTCCAAAACTAATCACTTATAAGTTGGATCATAGTCCAAATGCATGACAGCTTTCGTCCAAATCCATTCTGCCGTTTTCAAGAAATCCTGCTGACAAACACACACAAAGGAGTGAAGACATAACCTTCGGTGGCACCCCCTGTGGCACAGCGGCATTTATGCAGACTTAT
>NW_013764833.1:0-854 GCF_000517525.1 Limulus polyphemus
GTGCTGGAAGGATGCTGCCTCAATGAGGTATTGCCAGGTGAATAGAGATCAAAGGATATATCCTGAATGTTAATGACTATTGCGAAATATGCAAAGGATGTCAACACCTGTTACTTAATAGACAAAGGAAGTCTACACGTAAAGGTTAAATAACAGTTATGTAATATGCAAAAGAACCTAGGGTTAGACCGTTAGACAATAGGCGTGGCTATCGTAAGGAGAGGAGGCAATGATGTCATAGTTCCATAAAGTGGCACCAGAGAGCGCGTTTGTGAGTGACATCGCTAGTAAATCATCAGATGATATCTCTACATATAATTACGTCATCAACAGTGTAGTTTTCATTTCTATAGGTAATTATATGTGATAAAAGTTATTTAATAGTTTACATGATAAACATATATGTTTGAACAAGACAGTTAATATAGCTGATCGTGTTTTCATTTAATGATTAATTTCCATGTGTCATAAAAGTTTTGAATACTATACAATTAAGACTATTATTCTAACGAGACAACGATAATAACATAACTAATACTTTGTGCAAACCCGCATTAAGGTAGTTTTGGCTAGCTGCCTTCCCTCTAGTTTACAATTGCTAAATTAGAGACGGCTAGCTCCGTGTAGTTCTGTACAGATTCGGCCCGGCATGGCCAGGTGGTTAGGGCACTCGACTCGCAATCTGAGGGTCGCGGGTTCAAATCCCCATCCCACCAAACATGCTCGCCCTTTCAGCCGTGGGGGCGTTATAATGTGACGGTCAATCCCACTATTCGTTGGTAAAAGAGTAGCCCAAGAGTTGGCGGTGGGTGGTGATGACTAGCTGCCTTCCTCTAGTCTTACACTGCTAAATT
>NW_013764834.1:0-2237 GCF_000517525.1 Limulus polyphemus
CTACTGTCCATCTACAATAAAAGACCTTCCAGCCACAATCCATCTATAATAAAAGACCTACCAGTCACTATTCATCTACAATAAAAAACGTACCAGCCACTGTCCATCTATAATAAAAGACCTACCAGTCACTATCCATCTATAGTAAAAGACCTATCATCAATATCTCTCTATATTGAAGCACGTACCAGTCACTTTCTATCTATAATAAAAAACCTACCAGTCGTTATTCATCTATAATAAATTACGTACCAGCCACTATCCATCTATCACAAAATACATATCAGCCACTATTTATCAATCGTAAAAGAACAACCAGCCACTATCCATCTATCATAAAAGACCTACCAGTCACCATCCATCTATAATATAACACCTACTTGTCACTATCCATCTATAATAAAAGACCTAGAATCTATTATCCATCTATAATCAAAGACCTACCAGCTACTATCCATCTACAATAAAAGACCAACCAGCCACTATCTATATATAATGAAAGTTTTATCAGCCACTTTCCATCTATAATAAAACACATACCAGTCACTATCCATCTATAACTAAACACATACAAGTCACTATATATCTATAATAAAACACCTACCAGTCACTTTCCATCTATAATAAAACACCTACCTGTCACTATACATCGATAATTACGGATCTACCAGCTACTATCCATCTATAATAAAATAACTACCAACCACTATCCATCTATAATAAAATAACTACCAACCACTATCCATCTATAATAAAAGACCTACCAGCCCCTTTCCATCTATAATGAAAGACCTACCAGCCACTATCCATCTATAATGAAAGACCTTCCAGCCACTATTTATCTATATTAAAACAACCTACCAGTCACTATCCATCTATAATAAAAGACCTACCAGTCACTATCCATATGTAGTAAAAGACCTACCAGCTACAATCCGTCTGTTATAAAAGACCTACCATAGTAAAAAGACCTATCAGCCACTATGATGGATAGTGACTGGTATATAATAAAAGTCCTACCAGCCACTATCCATCTATAATGAAAGACCTACCAGCCACAATTCATCTGTAATAAAAGAACTACCAGCCACAATCAATCTATAATAAAAGACCAACCACCACTCTCTATATATAGTAAAAGACCTATTAGCCACTATCCATCTATAATAAATCACCTACCAGCCACTATCCATATGTAATGAAAGACCTACCAGACACTATCCATCTTTATTAAAAGACCTGCCAGCTACTATCCATCTATCATAAAAGATTTACCATCCACTATCCATCTGTAATAAAAGACCTACCAGCCACAATACATCTGTAAAAAGACCTACCATCCACTCTCTATCTATAGTAAAAGACCTATCAGCCACTATCCATCTATAATAAAAGACCTGCCAGTCACTATTCATCTATAATAAATGACCTACCATCCACTATCCATCTATAATAAAATACCTACCAGACACAATCCATCTGTAATAAAAGACCTAAAACCACAATCCATCTGTAATAGAACACCTACCAGCCACTCTCTATCTATAGTTAAAAGACCTACCAGTCACAATCCATCTGTAATAAAAGACCTACCACCCACTATCCATCTATAATAAATGACCTACCAGGCACAATCCATCTGTAATAAAAAGCCTACAACCCCAATCCATCTGTAATAAAAGACCTACCAGCCATAATCCATCAGTAATAAAAGACCTACCAGTCACTATCCATCCATAATAAAAGACCTACCAGCCACTATCCATATATAATAAAAGACCTACAAGCCACAATCCATCTGTAATAAAAGACCTACCAGCCATTCTCTATCTATAGTAAAAGACCTATCAGCCACTATCCATCTATAATAAAACACCTACCAAATTACTATCCATCTGTAATAAAAGACCTACCAGCCACTATCCATCTGTAATAAAAGACCTACCAGCCACAATCCAACTGTAATAAAAGACCAACCAGCCACTCTCTATCTATAGTAAAAGACCTATCAGCCACGTTTTATTATTAATGGATAACCTGCCAGTCACTATTCATCTATAATAAATGACCTACCATCCACTATCCATCTATAATAAAATACCTACCAGACACAATCCATCTGTAATAAAAGACCTAAAACCACAATCCATCTGTAATAGAACACCTACCAGCCACTCTCTATCTATAGTTAGGTCTTTTACCCAGCCACTCTCTATCTATTGTAAAAGACCTATCAG
>NW_013764835.1:0-854 GCF_000517525.1 Limulus polyphemus
CATTCGCAGTTTATATCATAACTTATTCTAATACATGTTTCATATTTATATTTTCTAATCATTAATAGTTTTGGCGATACTTACTCCTCAACCAATATCGATTGCCACAACGCGCTGTTCTGTCTTCGTTTAAATATCTAAATTGTAGTTTGTAAGTTCATTTGTTTTTGTTTGTTTGGAAATAAGCACAAAGTTACACAATGGGCTATCTGTGCTCTGCCCACCACGGGTATCGAAACCAGGTTTCTAGCGTTGTAAGTCCGCTGTGCCACTGGAGGGCTCCTTATATGGAGGGAGAGTTAATACTACAAGACTTTTATACAACTTAAAGAAGGAGACAAAATCAAGTATGTAGATTTCACATCTTTATATCCATGGACTAATAAATATTGTGAATATCCTGTTGGACATCCAACAATTATAACCACAATTTTTTCTACTTTAAATAACTATTTTGGATTCATTAAATGTAAAGTTTTAGCCATGAGAAAACTGTATTATCCAGTATTGCATCTGAGAAGTAACGAGAAATTGAATTTTTTTCTTTCTTTAAAACGTGTGTCGATTTAAGAAAATCAACATCGTGTAATCATTTGGATGATGAGAGAGCTAATATCGGCACATGGGTTAACGAGAAGGTGAAAAATGCAGTTGACGGTAACTATAAGATAATACAGATTTATGAAATTTACCATTTCCCTGAAAGATCCACACAACTGTTTAAAAATTATATTAACGGATTTCTATAAATAAAACAGGAAAGTTCAGGATGGCCCTCTCACTGTGTTACATCAGAGGCAAAAGAGGAATATATAAAACAATATGCTGGAAAGGAAAGAGTGCAAATGACCCCT
>NW_013764836.1:0-2161 GCF_000517525.1 Limulus polyphemus
AGCACTTACGTGTAGTCCTCGACAGGTTAATTTTCAAAAGATATCCTTGTACAAAATCATTATTCCATCCTAGAATTTTAGGCACTTCCGAGTTGATATCATTTGAATTTGAAAAATAAAATATTAATCTCATACGAAATTATAAATCCAGATAAACTGTACAGATATCAAGACAATCGGAGTGCTTATATAAGTATACGCACATGTTTTTAATCAATAACTTAGGGCAGTTTGTTCGATTTTCGATTACAAAGTAAGATAATGATCAAAGTTTCTTTGAACACTCTTTTCTAACAGTAGGAAAAAGCTAATCATACTTGTTTCAGTTTTATTTAGAATGATAAGACACCAGTTTGTTCAAATTAGACGAATTTAAACGAGGGAATAACCAGTTGAACACTCAGCCGTTGACGCTCCACAGACCAAGGCAACATTATGCTACAAATTGAACACTCAGTCTTTGACGCTCCGCAGACCAAGGCAACATTATGCTACGAGTTGAACACTCAGCCTTAGACGCTCCACAGACCACGGCAACATTATGCTACGAGTTCAACACTCAGCCGTTGACGCTTCACAGACCAAGGCAAAAATCATGCTACAAGTTGAACACTCAGCCGTTGACGTTTCACAGACCAAGGCAACATTATGCTACGAGTTGAACACTCAGCCGTTGACGCTCCACAGACCAAGGCAACATTATGCTATGAGTTGAACACTCAGCCGTTGACGCTCCACAGACCAAGGCAACATTATGCTACGAGTTGAACACTCAGCCGTTGACGCTCCACAGACCAACGGCAACATTATGCTACGAGTTGAACACTCAGCCGTTGACGCTCCACAGACCAAGGCATATGATCAACTCGTAGCATGATGTTGCCTTGGTCTGTGGAGCATCAACGGCTGAGTGTTCAACTCGTAGCATGATTTTGCCTTGGTCTGTGGAGCGTCAATGGCTGAGTGTTCAACTCGTAGCATAATGTTGCCTTGGTCTGTGAAGCGTCAACGGCTGAGTGTTCAACTTGTAGCATGATTTTGCCTTGGTCTCTGAAGCGTCAACGGCTGAGTGTTCAACTCGTAGCATAATGCAACATTAATTCACCTCGTTTTGTTATTAACCCATTGATTGCGGTTGCTGTAAATGCGCGCGGAAGTTTTGCAAGCCGTACACTGTATACAGCACACTCGCATTCAACTGCCAGAGGGGGGGACCGTACCCTATACGGCGAATCAGCAGTCAATGGGTTAATAATATCCGGTCGTCGTCAAATGCTACAACACGTGGTTGGTTTAAGCAAACATATTTATTTAACATAACTATCGGATATAGGAAGAAGCAATTTGATCTCTGTCTGTTTGTTTGTTTGGAATTAAGCACAAACCTACACAATGGGCTATCTGTGCTGTGCCCATCACGGGTATCAAAACCCGGTTTCTAGCGTTGTAACTTCGCAGACATACCGCTGTGCCACTGAGGGCTGATCTCTGTCAGTGGATATAGTGTACCATAACTTATATGTGATAGTTAGTTTATCCACTTTGAGCGTACTAATATGCTTTAGCAAGTGCATATTTCACATGGTTTCACACTTCATAAACAGCTTTTGAAACTTATGATAAAAACTTCTCTGGCGAACTCCAATCTAATTTCATACTATTTTCTATTTATTTATTGGAAACTGTAAAGTTAGAGTTGAGGAAGACATTTAATGAAAATTATGTTCGACTGAGCTAAAATTGTGTTTACATTTTGGGTTCATACAATTTTGTTTAGAAAACAACTCTACCAGTACACACCTATGATTACAACTCTACCAGTACACACCTATGATTACAATTCTACCAGTACACACCTATGATTACAATTCTACCAGTCCACGTACTTGATTACGATTCTACAATAGCCTAAGTCACGAATATTTTCAAAGAAAAGTATAATCGTGTTAACATTTTGATTAAATCTGCTATCTTTGATTTAAAAAAATGCTTATAATCATAGGTGTGTATTGGTAGATTTGTAATCATAGGTTTGTACTGGTAGAGTTGTGATCATAGGTGTGTACTGGTAGAGTTGTGATCATAGGTTTGTACTGGTAGAGTTATGATCATAGGTGTGTACTGGTAGAGTTGTGATCATAGGTGTGTACTGGTAGAGTTG
>NW_013764837.1:0-856 GCF_000517525.1 Limulus polyphemus
TTTTTTTTTATGCTACTCAAGTACTTTTAAATATTAAAAATAAATATTTATCAAATGTCATCAGTACTTCCCGTTCAATGCATTTTTTACGCAATATTTGAAGGTTGTGACTACAGAGTGCTTACAAATTTACAGCAATGCTTGACCTAACGCAGTATGACGTACAACCCCAAAAGTGGGGAAGCCTGATCGCTATGATGATAAACATTGTATAGAATATAATATAATATATATATAATATAACCTAGAGAAATCATTGTGTTACGTATTGGAATTTCAAATGGTCTGAAATTGAGTTAATTGATAAATTTGAATTTAGTAGTTAAATTGTACTTTGGATTTAGTAGTTAAGTAAAAGCCGATATGTAGTCAGTTTATGATATTTTCCAACAAGATTGATACGCCGTTTTCGTTTTTAACACAAATACTTTTCATTACACACACAATAATACAAATTACAATAACAGTTATTACAAATAGTTATACAAACAATGATTTATAAACAAAAGTTTCACAAACTTACAAGCAGTATAAAGTCTTCTGTCGAGTTTGGAACGTCCTTGATATCTCATCGAGGGTTCACGATGAGCGAGTGATTACGAGTTGATATAGGTACAATTCACTTCGTAGGGAGCTAGCTAGCCCTGTAGTTCTCGCTGATCATACGCCGATTTTTTTCACCTGTGACGTTAGGTAATGTTTTCGTAAAAATACTAATGTCCGATGAGAATCCACTGAAGTTAAATAATTTGTAATGCTTGAAAAGGTTCCTGGTCAAATATCTGAAGTTTTCCGATTGGTAAGCGTTATAACAATCACAGTTATAACTTCCGAAGTTTTATAGCACACTGATTAT
>NW_013764838.1:0-855 GCF_000517525.1 Limulus polyphemus
GGGCCTAATCTCACATTTGAAAACAGTAATAACTTACACATCTGGGCCTAATCTCACGTTTGAAAACAGTAATAGCTTACACATCTGGGCCTAATCTCACATTTGAAAACAGTAATAGCTTACACATCTGGGCCTATTCTCATGTTGACACGCATTAGTAAAAAAAAACTCGTACTGTGGTCAAATTAGCAGCTTTCTATAAATATGATACATTGTGGTTGGTTGATCAGCTAGAACAAGGTATAATACATTGTGATTGGTTTATCAGCTAGATCAAGGTATAATACATTGTGGTTGGTTGATCAGCTATATCAAGGTATAATACATTGTGGTTGGTTGATCAGCCAGATCCAGGTATAATACATTGTGGTTGGTTGATCAGCCAGATCGAGGTATAATACATTGTGTTTCGTTTATCAGCTAGATCAAGGTATAATACATTGTGGTTGGTTGATCAGCTATATCAAGGTATAATACATTGTGGTTGGTTGATCAGCCAGATCCAGGTATAATACATTGTGGTTAGTTGACCAGCCAGATCCAGGTATAATACATTGTGGTTGGTTGATCAGCCAGATCCAGGTATAATACATTGTGGTTGGTTGATCAGCCAGATCTAGGTATAATACATTGTGTTTGGTTGACCAGCTAGATCCAGGTATAATACATTGTGGTTGGTTGACCAGCTAGATCCTGGTATAATACATTGTGGTTGGTTGACCAGCTAGATCCAGGTATAATACATTGTGATTGGTTGTCCAGCTAGTTCCAGGTATAATACATTGTGTTTGGTTGATCAGCTAGATCTTGGTATAATACATTGTGGTTGGTTGACCAGACAGATCCAGGTATAAT
>NW_013764839.1:0-1109 GCF_000517525.1 Limulus polyphemus
GTTACAGCTAGGTGTTCGTGGAGTGGCTGTACCAAATAACGCTAAAAATGAGTATGGTGGTTATAAATTCCGTAACTAGAGTTACACCTAGGTGTTCGTGGAGTTGTTGTACAAAATAACGCAAAAGATGAGTATGTTGGTTACAAATTCGGAAACTAGAGTTACACCTAGGTGTTCGTGGAGTTGTTCTACCAAATAACGCTAAAGATGCGTATGGTGGTTACAAATTCGGTAACTAGAGTTACTCCTAGGTGTTTATGGAGTAGTTGTACCAAGTAAGGGTAAAGATGAGTATGGTGGTCATAAATTATTAACTAGAGTTACACCTAGGTGTTCATGAAGTAGTTGGGCCAAGTAAGGTTAAAGATGAGTATGGTGGTTATAAATTAGGTAACTAGAGCTACACCTAGGTTTCGTGGAGTTGTTGTACCAAATAAAGCTAAAGATGAGTATGAGGGTTATAAATTCGGTAACCAGAGTTAAACCTAAGTGTTCATGGAGTAGTTGTACCAAGTAAGGGTAAAGATGAGTATGGTGGTCATAAATTATTAACTAGAGTTACACCTAGGTGTTCATGAAGTAGTTGTGCCAAGTAACGTTAAAGATGAGTATGGTGGTTATAAATTAGGTAACTAGAGCTACACCTAGGTGTTCGTGGAGTTGTTGTACCAAATGACGCTAAAGATGAGTATGGGTTACACATTCAGTAACTAGAGTTACACCTAGGTGTTGATGGAGTAGTTGTGCCAATTAAAGCTAAAGATGAGTATTGTGGTTATAAATTCGGTAACTAGAGTTACACTTAGGTATTCGTGGAGTTGTTGTACCAAGTAACGCTAACGATGAGTTTATTGGAACGTACTCATCATTAGCGTTATTTGGTACAACAACTCCACGAACACCTAGGTGTAACTCTAGTTACCGAATTTATAAGGGTTACAAATTCGGTAACTAGAGTTACACCTAGGTGTTCGTGGAATTGGTGTACCAAATAATGCTAAGGATGAGTATGGTGGTTATAAATTCGGTAACTATAGTTACACCTAGGTGTTCTTAGAGTAGTTGTGCCAGGAAAAGCTAAAGATGAGTATGGGGGTTATAAATTCGGT
>NW_013764840.1:0-2956 GCF_000517525.1 Limulus polyphemus
TTTGTAACATTTCTTTCTCTATAAATTTCATTAATCATAGATGCTGTTAGTAACTGAAGTATTTCAATCGACATCTGTTTGTAACCTCAGGTGCTGGGTACGAAACGTGATTTGTCGTATATCTGTCTGAGGTATGCTAAAAGTATCATTTCTTATGCAGGTTATACATATTATCCATATCTTTAGAGTATTGATATTTGCTCCTCCCCTGTGGTTCAGCAGTAAGCCTGAAGGATTGTCTCACTAAATTCGTGGCTCTAGCCCTGTGGTGGATACAGCACAGACTGCCCACTGTGGATCATTGCACTTATCAAAAAGCATCCAGACGATTTATAATTGGCATTCATTTCTGTTTGTTTTGTAGCTCTTCGTGTTACCTTTCATTATATATATATATAATCCACTTCAAAACTTTATTGGTCTCGAGGAGCCGCTTCTAACTCTCCTGATCTCCTAATCTTCTTATAGCTTTCACCAGCAATATTATCAGTCGTATTCTTATTCTGTATTACGATTGGGTTTCCTCTCTATCTGTTTTGTTCTATTATTCCTTGTTGTTCATTATATTGGTACCTCTGACTTTTCCACACAGTCATAATTTCGAAAATACTCTTTTTTTTACCATTATCAACCTTCTTTTAATCTCTATCATCTCCTTTCTTGACATAATTAACCTTCTCTTAATCTCTATCAACCCCTTTCTTGACATAATTAACCTACTATTAACCTTCAATCATCCCCTTTCTTGACATTATTAACCTTCTCTTAATCTGCAATCGTCCCCTTTCTTCATATTATTAACCTTTTCTTAATCTTCTCTAGAATCAACGATTAACAATGAGGGAAGTTGTTCTGTAGAGGTTAAGAGAAGGTTAACACTGCCAAGAAAGGGAAAGGTTAATAATGGTAAGAATGGAGATGATCGATATTAAGAGAAGTTTAACACTGCCAAGAAAGGGGATGATTGAAGGTTAAGAGAAGGTTAATTATGTCAAGAAAGGGGTAATCGAGATTAAGAGACGTTTAACACTGCCAAGAAAGGGGTGATCGAGATTAAGAGAAGGTTAATAATGATAAGAAAGGGGTGATCGAGATTAAGAGAAGGTTAATAATGATAAGAATGGGGATGATTAGAGATTGCTCTAAAGAGTTTGACTGTGTTAAAAAAAAAAGATTCGAGAGAAATGAACAGGGTGAGATTCCCCAGACATACTATCAGTTCCATTAGCAAATTACGCGAAGGCTGAGAGTCAGCGGTCGGAACTGGGAGTGGGATAAAATATTGTTTATGGAGACGAAGTCGAAGAATAAATGGCAAAGACAAATTATTCATGAATACAATGGCAAAAAAAAAACGATGAAACAAATAACGGACGAGCAAGCAAGTTTGATGAAGGAAATGGGATCGGTGATCAAAATTTGAACCTTAGGTTGACCTTAGATAAGTGTAATAAACGGGAAACGATTACACAGGTCTGCGAATTTATACTTCATAAAAATTGCGTTAGTTTTAATAACGGATTTTCCATAATTCAGCTATGCAGATTTCGAAAATAATATTAATTTTTGTCTATCACGTAAGGATTTTTTATAAATCTGGAAGAAATAATTCTGACTTAGATCAAATTAGTATTTCGTTTACCACCATGAACATTTTTTTATTATTATGTTTGTTAACAAAAATACAAACTAACTGAAGAAAAGGGAAGAATATTGATGTCAAACGAATATAAATCCTCATTCATCCAGATTGTTTTGTGTGTGTTGTGTTTTTGGTACGTCTTTTAGTCTCAAAACTACGTGTTGTGGTCTTTCTTTTATGTATTGCGTTATGACGTTTTGTGAATATTCTGTACGTGATGGAGAAAAATGGATATCATTTTCAGATTCAGTGTACAGGAATTACTGTAGAACGTGTGAACATTTCAAGACAATAAAACATTCGCAGGCCTGTGTTTCCTACATCAATAATTTGTCTTAGCCATTCTTTTCATCAATAATTTGTCTTTGCCATTCTATTAATCAATAGTTTGTCTTTGCCATTCATTTCATCAATAGTTTGTCTTTGCCATTCTTTTCATCAATAATTTGTCTTTGCCATTCTACATCAATAATTTGTATTTGCCATTCTATTCATCAGTAACTTATATTTGCCATTCTATTCATCAATAGTTTGTCTTTGCCATTCTACTTCAATAATTTGTCTTTGCCATTGTATTCATCAATAGTTTGTCTTTGCCATTCTTTTCATCAATAGTTTGTCTTTGCCATTCTACATCAATAATTTGTATTTGCAATTCTACATCAATAATCTGTATTTGCCATTCTATTCATCAATAGTTTGTCTTTGCCATTCTGTTCATCAATAGTTTGTCTTTGCCATTCTACATCAATAATTTGTATTTGCAATTCTACATCAATAATTTGTATTTGCCATTCTATTCAACAATAGTTTGTCTTTGCCATTCTATTCATCAATAATTTGTCTTTGCCATTCTACATCAATTGTTTGTCTTTGCCATTCTACATCAATAGTTTGTCTTTGCCATTCTGTTCATCAATAGTTTGTCTTTGCCATTCTTTTCATCAATAATTTGGTAAGAATTTACTTGCATGCGAAATTAAACTAGTTGTTCTGTACTTTTCGAAATATTTCGAATATTTGGTACTTGTACAAAATGACCCCCAGTGGCACAGCAGACTTACAACACTAGAAACCGGGTTTCGATACCCGTAGTTGGCAGAGCACAGATAGCCCATTGTGTAGCTATATACTTAAATTCAAAACAACAACAACAATTGTACAAGAAAATTGCTCGCCAGCGTTCACTCTTCAGTCCGTTCGCTCGTCTCCCATGTTACATTTATAATTTTGTATATTATACCAATTTGTATCTCTTCCGTTGGTTTAAATAACTTTATTAGTATCTCATCAATAATTTCTTGATTTCTTGGT
>NW_013764841.1:0-881 GCF_000517525.1 Limulus polyphemus
CTTAAGCCACGAGAGACGTAGAGCAACAAAATCTAGGAACATCTTTCAGTCACGCTTTACATTATGAAATAATTCATATTCACTACAACGTAATTTATTGGGGTTTTTAGAGTCTTAAGCTTCGAGAGACGTAGAGAAACAAAACCTACGAAGATCTTTCTTTCAGGCTCTACAATATGAAATAATTCATATTCTCTACAACGTAATTTATTAGTTTTATTCACGAGAGACGTAGAGCAACAAACCTAGGAACATCTTGCAGTCACGCTGTACACTATGAAATAATACATATTCACTACAACGTAATTCATTAGGGTTTTTAATGTCTTAAGCCACGGGAGACGTACAGCAACAAAACCGAGGAAAATCTTTCAGTCATGCTCTACACTATGAAATAATTCATATTCACTACAACGTAATTTATTATTGTTTTTAGTGTGTTAAGCCACGAGAGACGTAGAGCAAATAAACCTAAGGATAACTTTCAGTCACGCTCTACACTACGAAATAAATCATATTCTCTAACACGTAATTTATTAGGGTTTTTAGTGTGTTAAGCCACGAGAGACGTAGAACAACAAAACATAAGAACATCTTTCAGTCACGCTATACATTACGAAATAATTCATTTTCACTACAACGTAATTTCTTAGGGTTTTAGTGTGATAAGCCACGAGAGACGTAGAACAACAAAACATAAGAACATCTTTCAGTCACGCTATACATTACGAAATAATTCATTTTCACTACAACGTAATTTATTGGGGTTTTTAGTGTGTTAAGTCTCGAGAGACGTATAGCAACAAAACCTAGGAACATCTTTCAGTCACGCTCTACACTATATAATAATTCATATTCACTATAACGTAATTCATTAGGGT
>NW_013764842.1:0-856 GCF_000517525.1 Limulus polyphemus
TTTGTCCTAAATTGTATTATTTAATGAAGTTTGAAGAGAAGTTTAATAAAAAAAATCCCAAAATAAGTTTGAGACTATAAATAAGCTCCCTCTAAGAAAAAAAAAGTATTTCAACATTTTTTAGAATCTTTTCTTTGCACTTTAGCACTGGTCCTGCCATCTATGATTGGTATCTAAACCTTTTTCTAGTCTGTTTTCTTTATAAAACAGCATTGGGTGTGTTAAACCTCAGTTGTAAAACTTTTAGCCAATCCTAGTTGCAGGTGTCAATTTCAATACCATGTTATTCCAATTGCTGTATTTCATGTTTGAGAAATCATAGGGTGATAAGCAAAGCACGTGACGAAATGTTCTTCTCTGGATGTTTACAATATGAACATAGGTGGTTCTTATTATAGTAACTGCTATTTTATGTAAAGGTTGCATTTGGTAGTGGTCAATAGTACTTTTTGAAGCCTTAGAAATTTTGCTTTTGGAAAAAACTGCATGGGATGTATGTGACTTTTATTATTTTTCTATAGTAGGTTAAATTGTGCTATATTGTATGTCTATTTATATTAATCATTATATTGAAAAATTAACTCAAAATAGATATATTTTTAGGAAAGAAGTTGATCCACTAATGTTAGGGTTAAGATCTGTCGAGTGGCGAGTGCATGGTCTTTACGTAAATTAGGTTTAGGATTTTGAATTGAAAGAGTTTGTGATTTTTTATATTTTTTTTGTCATTTAAATTAGTAGTTTTAAGTTCAATAATTTTGCATAATTTTATATTTAGTTCAAATAATATGATTCAGTATTTAGAATGATAAACTTGTGTGATTTATACTTAACACTACTAGTACCAGTACCACAT
>NW_013764843.1:0-856 GCF_000517525.1 Limulus polyphemus
CTGAGAAACACATTATTGTTATGTGTTCTAAATAATATTATCATTATTGTTAAAAGTTTAGAAAAACAACCTTTACACTCGAGATAAATATAAAATAATTTTTAAAACATTTTAACTAACGTGGAAATTTCAATTGTCTTATTTATTGCTCAGCTATAGAAATACTGCCTAGTTATAAAAACATTACCCAGTTATCACTGGTGAATATCAGTGCGATAGTCTCCAAGATCCGAGTTTTGGACGTATTATCATTATAATAAGATTTCGTTCCAATTTATAATTTTCAGTTTTAATACATGAAGACACAGGTGTGCATATTTGTAAATATATTCTTCCCAAATATGTTGAACTTTGCGATGGCCACACTGATGTAACTCAAATACCGAAATGTTAATATCAGGAAATATAATATTCTTGAAATAAGTCTTAATTACAGTTTTTGAAAAAGAAAAAAAAAGTGTTTAGAATTGATAAAACACAGGTCTATAACAAACAATTTAGTATTGTTTGCAACGTTTTGGGTAGAAGCCCTTCGCTAGGCAGTTTAAACCATGTTAAATAGAAAAAAGGCTTAGACAGAATCGTTGAAGGGTTAAAATAAAAAGGGATTCTTAATTACATATGTACTACATAACAAAGTGCTGAAAGAGGCATTGACGCTGAGCACGTGTTGATAAAATATCATCAATAAACCGTGTATTCACATAGTTACAGGTAAAAACGCCAAGCTGCTTTGCACTCAGATTTATAGTGAAAAACAAGTTTGCAACATTACTTTTAGCCTGATATCACTTTATTATGCTACCCTTCTACATTTTAGAACTCTGAGATATTTTCAGAAACCTAAATAATCATC
>NW_013764844.1:0-1239 GCF_000517525.1 Limulus polyphemus
TGCTGGAATTACATCCAAATTCTTGTGGCATAGTTAAAAAGTGTATTATTGTAGTAGCACTGCCTCAGTGCTGGGATTACATCCAAAATTCGCGTGCCATAGCTGTTTATTAACATAATTTTAATAAAGCGTGGTTCATAGGATATAATAATTGTATTTTATAAGATATATCTTTCTGTTTATTAGGGGAAAAATAACTAGTGTATATATATATAAATGATCAAGACATTATTATCAAATGTGTTCCTTGCTTGGAACATTTCTGAACATTGAGCACTAAAGGTCTTTGGACTTAAAAGCCAATGATTCAAAGATATTTCAATTGAACTTGTGGGTACTATATATTTCGAGTTTTTAACCTATTACTAACAAGTCTGAAATCATGTTTGATGTTTTTTCATTTGACAGCAATCCTTGAAGCCACAACTACTTACACTTGAAATTGGTCTGCTATTATTTTATTAGAGAAATGTTGAGGAAGATGTCATGACATCTTAGAATTGGTAGACATAATGACTTAAGTCTAGTTCAACAGGTTAAGTTCTATGTTCTCGTGTATCAAAATGTATACATTATATATATGTAACTTGTAGAGAAGGACTGGATTGTATAACATTCCTGATATTAATACATTTTGTTAAAACCTTTATCTGTACTTTCACTATGATTACTATATTTGTTTTACGTTACCTCGTATTCTTCATTAGGTAGAGGCCAGACTCTGTTTTGTTCTTCAATGGTGTAAGTAACTTTCCTAAACAAATGAATATAAACTAATCAGAAACTCTTACAATACTATAATACAAGAACGATGTAGTATCAGAAAAAAAGTCTAACCAATTCGTTAGTCAGTTGAAACATGGAGGAAATTGCACTTTTAATTCCTATTCAATCAGTCTTATAAAACTTAAAAATAAACAGTGACTTATAATAGCTTATTCCAGTTAGTTATTATTTTAACTGTATAATTAAAACATAATAGTGTATCACAGTTAGTTATTTATTATTTTAACTGTATAATTGGAACATAACAGCTTATCACAGTTATCTATTTATTATTTTAACTTATAATTAAAACATAACAGCTTATCACAGTTATTTATTTATTATTTTAACTTATAATTAAAACATAACAGCTTATCACAGTTATCTATTTATTATTTTAACTTATAATTAAAACATAATAGCTTATCACAGTTATTTATTTATATATATTTAACTGTATAATTGAAACATAAA
>NW_013764845.1:0-855 GCF_000517525.1 Limulus polyphemus
TAAACAATAACTTAATTAAATGTACAAAATTACAATTTAACAAAGTCTCTTAATTTTACGGGACGTATCTTCTTTCGTACTGGTCTCCATCTCGTTGGCTTCTGCTTCACGTGGGGTTCATCTGCTTCATCAGGAAATGTTCTATCGTCGATAACAGTCATATCAGTGGTAGTAACTTCATCAAGATCTTCACCGTTTCCCTTCTCAAAACTGAGTAGAGTTTCTTCTTCGACGGTGGCTTCTTCAGGTGACACGTCTTCAACAGCGTCATTTGTTCTGTTGTTCACTTCGTCCCAACTGAAATGTCCTGAATCGTGATAATGCCAAAGCCTGTTGGCATGCACCACTTTCGGCTTACCTCGCCGACCACATTTTATCCGGAAAGTCACGTCTGAGAGACGATCCACTATGTCATATGGGCCTTCCCATGGAGAAGACAATTTAGGAGACTTCCCTTTGGTCTTCCTGGGATTATACAACCACACCTTGTCTCCTGGTTCAAAGCTGACTTCAGTAGATCTCTTATCATAAGATAACTTCATCGAATCAGCAGACGTTTTCAAGTTTGAACGCACTTGATGGTGAATATCACCCATCCTTTCCGATAACACTTTCGCAAACTCTGACATATTCTCAGGCAACTCTTCATAAGGTGGGCGTCCTGTATGCTTGGGTCCCCTTTTTGCACTACATGTACTGCATGTCCTGCACCATTCTTCCACATCTCGCCTCATACCTATCCAGTAAAATCTTTGTCGTATGTGACTCAATGTCTTCTTGATTCCGAGATGTCCTCCTGTTACAGTATCATTGGATTGATGCAACACAACTTCCCGTAAATTTCTTGGTATAACC
>NW_013764846.1:0-1325 GCF_000517525.1 Limulus polyphemus
TTTGTGCATAATTAAAAAACAAACAAACAAACGTACAATTGAAATTTTAATGAATATATGGAATGTGAAGTTAAGGTGGTATTATAAAAAGTTCCATAAAATCAGCATATATTTCTAGGGTTTTGTTACAAGTTTTGAAATCATTAAAGATTTTACAGTACTTTAATTTAGTAACTTTTGAAATCGTGTGAGTGAAAAATGGAATGGAAGCTTTTCAGGGTTGGGATCATAGGATCCTACTGGGAACATTTTTGCGTTGGGGGAAACGTGAGTACCCCGAGAAAACCCACTTTCACGGCTGGGGCGCCGAAAATAATATTTCCCGATCGTATCCGGTGGACGCTGAAATGAAGACTGGTTCTTCTACGTCGGAATAAAAATGTTGAGAACACAGGCACTGGTACTGGAAGTTTTCGTCGAACGCGAAATCGTAGGGTGAAGGAATCTGCGAAAGTTGTCGACAGGCTGTTCTTCTGTCTGAGTTCTCCAGTCTTTCTTGGAGATGCGTGTCTGGGTTTAACGGGTCTGTCGATGTTGAAGAGTGGTTTAGGGGTGGTTGAGTCTGCGTGGATTGAGTTTTCATTGTATCCTTCTTTGCAGGTAGGTCGTGGGTGAATTTTTGTATTGGCTGAGGTAGCTTCTCAACTTATGTGGTCTGTATGAACGTGTCTTTGGAATATGCTTCTGGTTCTAGGTGTTTTTTGCAAGAGTGGCTAGAATGGCACCGGCGGGTGTTCCTGAGGTTGTCTTCGTTGGTTTACTGGTTCATGTTGAATACTCTGGAGATTTGGCTTAAAAAACTGTAGAAGTTTGAGGGCGTTGTCTTGGTTTTTCTGCTCTAAAGAGGAAAAAGAATAGAAAAAAACCATGAGTGAGAATATGTTCAGTTGTGGATTTGGAAGCTGTTACAATTCTGATCAGTAGTTTGACGCTTTTTGCTTGACGCATTGTCTATATCGGATAGTAAATGATTTGACTCAAGATAGAACAATAACCTGTAGTGATTATATTTTCCAATAATTTCTCTATACAGTGGACTAGACTTATTGGCGTGTAATTTGTTAAATTACTAGGATACCCGCCTATTTTTTTTTTGGGGGGGGGACTATCCTATTGATAGCTGATTTTCAAGAGGAGGGGAAGAAGCAAGGGACAAAGGTGCTTAAGAAATTGCTCTGATGCTTTTTTTAAGATTAAATTTCTTATGCCGTCTTCACCTTGGGAAGAGTTTGTTTATTCGTAGCCTTAATTTCTGTGGGAGATATAGGTCTGCTTATACACATATTAGTGGGTGTCTCGTTAAGTTTTAGACTTACAGGGAAACT
>NW_013764847.1:0-854 GCF_000517525.1 Limulus polyphemus
AACCTTGTAGAATGTCCTGTCACACCACAGAGCTTCTGTGTGGCTTCTGGTACTCCATTGTGATCTAGCACATTGATACTCATAAAGGTTTGCTGAGATGCAGAATCTATGACAAAGTTGCACTTTTGGCCATCCAGCTTTCCTGTCGCGTAGACACTGTGTGTGTTTGCCATTTTACACTTAGCTGTTGGGACTTTCATGATGGGTGTTGGTGGGCATCACTCAGCACCAATCACTACTGGTTTCCCCGAGGCTGATTCATTGGTAGCATTCTTCTTACACTGGCTCCTCACATGTTCTTGCTCTCCACAGTTCCAACAACCTTTCTGAGTAGCAGCCTTTCCTGCCGTGGCATCTTCCTTGTGTTGAAGTTGCCAGCATTGAGCTCTCTTGTGCCCAGATATGTTACAGTGCCAGCAAAGTCCCTCAAACTTCTCTGAGAGCTGCTCTTTTCTGGCCTCGAATCCTGATGACTGTACCAACCTTAGTACTTCTGCACTGGACTTAACATAGGATTAGAATTCAAGAGCTCTGGCCATTGCATCCTGCATAGTAGAGGGGTGTGCTTTCTTTACTTGTATCTTCAGTTGTGGACTGTCCAAGGCGTTTACAAACTGATCCCTCAGCAACAGCTTGAGGACATTGGGTGGTGTAGTTAGGTAGGCCTTGTGTGACATACTTTCCAATTCCTGTGCTAGCTCTTGCAGGCTCTCCCCTTTGGACTGATTTTGAGTTCCGTACCTGAGTTCTAGAGCAGCTACTAGTACTCTGTACTTCTGCTGACAACTGCCCAAGTATTTCATGTGGTTGTCCCTTCAGGCTCGTTGAGAGGTACACTGCTTTCTGCTCCTCTG
>NW_013764848.1:0-855 GCF_000517525.1 Limulus polyphemus
GCCTTTCTTTCTGTGGTTGTAGTTTAGATGGGCATATATCAAAATTGACGTGTCCTCCATCTATTGGTGCTATAATATAAAACTATTACGTTTTCGAGTTGAATAGGTACATAATTTAGTATATTAATAATCAGGCAAAACACTGATCTTGAACAAACGTGGACTTGCTGAACTTCGAGGTATTTTGTATAGTGGAGTGCTGAAAACACTGAGAAGTCAAGACTGTTTCAATCCTCAAAGTGTTAATTTGTTTATGTTTCTATTACTACCGTTGAGATCCACATATTGCATCGTATTCAGTAATCCTATAGTTTTGCCTGTTACAATATTCATTGCAAAGAAAATTCGAAGTAAAAGTAAACAAATTAATTAGAAATATCTAGGATAATTTATGTTTGTATTCCTGTATGTAAAGGTAGTCTGGACCGTCTTTAATGAACAAGAAAAGAGGTTGAAGATAGTCCTAAAGGTTCTTTTCTTCTAAAATACTTTGGAACTGTCTACCCAATTTTCTTGCACAGGTCATTTCAAGATTCTAATTTTAACATTATATCCGCAAATGAAGACCTGGACATTCTCGATGGAGCAAAATAGAAAAAAAAGAAATATTGCTCATTCAGACTTTTCCTTGCAAACTTACAGATGGAAATGGCTGACAAAAAGCTCTAAGTGTCAGAAATTATCCTTAGAGAGATTTCAAAATGTCTTAAGTTGGTCAAAGGGGAAAAGCTTCCTCTCAGACTCTCTCCTTTGTGTGACTCTCCGATATCATTTCTTAGTACCTCCCCACCCTCTCACTTCGAAAATCCTGGATCTGCGCATGGATGTAACAAAATTTCAAAATAAATGAAAGTA
>NW_013764849.1:0-857 GCF_000517525.1 Limulus polyphemus
TAGTAACAGAGTGAAACTCACAAGCTCCTCCTCTAACCAAAATGTCACAAGTTTATGTGAAAATACCAGTACTCAAGGCATGTATGTTTTTCACAGATTTTTCTGATCATAAAAGTTCAAATTTATTCCTCTCTTTAATTAAGATATGTTTTATATAGCTGCACATTTTCAAATGTCTGTATATAAAATAATTATAATTGTTATAATACATTTGTATATGTTGAAAAAAAAGTGAATTACAAGACAAACCTACGAGGGACCAAACTCGGCTTCCCACGACTTAGACCGCTTTTAAACTGTTGTTAGTTTAATTAATGTAGTATTGGCCTACTATAACAATGAACCAACTTTGTTCCATTATGTACTTAACTATAGTAGAGTTATAATTTTTTAATTTAATTTTTTTTATGAGTATAAATACCATTTGTTAAATTAATTTTCCATTTACAGTTTTCTACTGTTCTGTACTTTTGTGTTTCGTAACTTCTTTGCATGTTATAATGTACACCATCTCATTTCTTTTCAAAATTGGTTCATTAAAACAAGTTTTAAGCATATTTACACTACTTTTGTAACCATAATATTTAAAATAAGAATAATTTGTTTTTATTTAAATTCAATGTACAAGCAGTTCTTTTGCCCACAGATTTGTAGTTAATAATGGCTGGAGACGGCTTGAATGGGTAGTGAAGAAAAACTTTAATATAAGTTTAATATGACAGCAAATGTACAACGTTTCGACAAGGTTTTGTCGGAGATGGCTTGAATGGGTAATGAAGAAAAACTTTAATATAAGTTTAATATGACAGCAAATGTACAACGTTTCAACAAGGTTTTGTCGATGATGACAAAACGTT
>NW_013764850.1:0-858 GCF_000517525.1 Limulus polyphemus
CACGAATCGACTGAATTAACTTGTTTTAATAAAGTTTAAAACTGTTAAAACCTGAAACAGCCAAGATTAAAAATAAACCTTTGTTATTTGTATCCCAGCTGGATCAATGAGCTCTGGTATTGAGTGAAACGCGTCGTCGGTAATGTTGAACATAAGGTAGACATTAGTTAGTTGATATACATTCTTCTTTATGGAAAACCCTAAGAGAGAAAAAAATGAAACATACTGTTAAAAGAGTCTAATACTGTTCACTTGTGATCAATATAATTATCAAAATTATTTTCAGTATATAACTCACTATACTAATATGTTTTGCAGAGAAAATTGCAACAAATCCTGGTTATCAAAACTTTATAGATTCTCAACCAAGAGATGCCATACATTATATACTTAGTGACTAAAAACATGTTTTTGTGATTCTTGTCTCTAACTGAACTACTGCTTTTCTACGATACTGTCGAAAGTAATAAAAAAAATCCTAAAATTATGTGAGTTAGAAATGTTTATTTATGTAAAGGTTTTTCTATTCTCTTGATCAAAGTCGAAAATACTTTATATAAATTATTGTATCTAACATACCAGTTACATACAATTAATTTTGAGTTTAACAAACTAAGTCTATAAATTGGTATTATTTTTACTGTGTTTTATGAAATATTGGTAATTATGTTTTGAATATTAAAGCACATGTATACTTTTAATATTATTGTATGCTATATATTTAATGTTTTATTTTATATTGTTTGCTAGAGAGTGCATAATGAAATATCAAAAATTTCATGAAGGTTAGAAATCTAAATGTTTTGACTGGTATGTATAGATTGGAGTATGATATAAATAAGAAACACAGTGAAGCAG
>NW_013764851.1:0-855 GCF_000517525.1 Limulus polyphemus
CATTTATTTAAGACCATTACTCGATCACTTTCAGTAGGTAAGGCTTCCGAAAGCGCTTAGATTATCTGTTTTATTTACTTTATCATTTATTTAACACCACAGACATGATTAGTTTGTGAAAGTGATTTTTCACAACAATGTTATTGATCCATTTAACTAGCTTTGATTATTTCGTATTTATTTTATTGTGTTACGTATTACAGTTTCGAATGGTTTGAAACCGAGCTAAATGATAATTTAAAATTTATTAGTTAAATATATGCCGAGGTATCTCCAATTTATGATATTTTCCAACAAGATTGATACACACACTTTTTTTTTATACAAATATATTTTAATACGCAAACAATAATGCAATTTACAATAACAGTTATTACAAACAATGATTTATATACAAAAGTTTTACAAACTTACAAGCAATATAAAGTCTTCTTTCTAGTCTGGAACTTTTTTGATGTCTTATCGAGGGGCCCTCCAGTAGCACAGCGGTATGTCTGCGGACTTACAACGCTATAATCCGGGTTTCGATACCCGTGGTGGGCAGAGCACAGATAGCCCATTGTGTAGCTTTGTGCTTAATTACAAACAAACAAACTTATCGAGGGATCACGATTAGGGAGTTAATTTCGAATTAATGTAGGTACAATTCACTTAATAGGGAGCTAGCTAACCTTGTGAAATTCACTGATCACACGTCGATATTTTTCCTACCGATGACGTTAGGTAATGTTTTCGTAAAAGTACTAATGTCCGATGCGAATCCACTGAAGTTGAATGATTTGTAACGTTCGAAATTTATAAACATTTCTGGTCAATATATCTGAAGTTCCCAATTAATAAGTGTTAATCACAGTT
>NW_013764852.1:0-958 GCF_000517525.1 Limulus polyphemus
GGTAGCTTTATAAAAAAAAGTAAAATGTACAGTACACAACATTGAAACTAGCAAAACGTATTTTTATAGTAGCTTTATAACAAAAACGTAAATGTACAGTACACAACACTGAAACTAGCAAAACGTGTTTTTATGGTAGCTTTATAACAAAAAGTAAAATGAACAGTACACAACATTGAAACTAGCAAAACGTATTTTTATAGTAGCTTTATAACAAAGAAATATAGCATATAGTGAAAAAAGAAATAAAATATAAGGTGCACAACAGAATCTAGCTAAGCGTTTATAATACGTTTATAGCATAAAAGGTTAGCGAAGGTAATATTTCATGTTGTTCTTATATTAAAAACAGAATATATAATGACAGAGAATAGAAGTGAATTGCTTTTAATTTGAATGTTCTAAGACATTGATGAAATAAAAATATTATATTCAATATGATAGCACTATCAGATAATCATGAATATTATACTAGAACAGCAGTCACTGCTCGTGGCAGTTTCTTTTTATTTGTTTGGTGTATAATTGTCTTTCTACGTGATATGCATGACATAATATATAATGTTGTTCGCTTTTTCTAGACTTGTATGATATTTTAATACTAAAACACACAGGTGGATACATAGTATATAATGTTGTTCGCTTTTTCTAGACTTGTATGATATTTTAATACTAAAACACACAAGTGGATACATAGTATCTAATGTTGTTCGCTTTTTCTAGACTTGTATGAGATTTTAATACTAAAACACACAGGTGGTTACATAGTATGTAATGTTGTTCACTTTTTCTAGACTTGTATGATATTTTAATACTAAAACACACAGGTGGTTACATAGTATGTAATGTTGTTTAATGTTGATCGCTTTTTCTAGACTTGTATGATATTTTAATACTAAAACACACAGGTGGTTACATACTATGTAATGTTGTTCGCTTTTTCTAGACTTGTATGATA